>NC_069510.1:95921492-96051492 GCF_027579735.1 Bombina bombina
TTTCATATTCCTCTGCAAATAAATCTATTTTCATGAAAATTGTTTTAAAAAAATAAAAATAAAATTAAAGTGAATGCAGAATTTATACTAGTGTGCAACATGCATTATTTGTTTCATTATTTGTTTGTCCTCACTCTGCTATCTGGTTCAGAAAAATGAGTCACTGGTTGACAAGTTATACCATGTTCCTTCTACGTAAGTTGCCAAAAAATAACTCATTTTAGATTTCTTCTTGGCCAGTTATTCCTTAGAAATGTAAATAAGGCCTGAAATGAAAGCTTGGCTGACAGAGTGTTCATGAATTCTGTGCTTTTCATCTCCAAATATTATTTTACTACACAAAGCAGCTTTTTTCTCCAGAACCTCAAGCTCTCACAAGAAAGAAAATCAAGGACTCCTGTTCTTCTCCCATTGGAGTCTGTCCTTCAAGGATTGATTCTCCTATTTTCCTTTTGTGCCATTTTTATTCTTTCATTAAATTCATTTTCTTCTTTATCCTTTTTTTTAAACCACTTGCTGTCATCAAAAAATGATAACATTTTACTTTGAACCATAACAACTCAGTGATAGGAAATTACATAAGTAAAAAATAAACAAAAAAACGTGAGGCTACAAAAATGTAATTTAACAACCCCCGGATATTTTTGAGTCTAACAAAATTAAATAAATGTTGAGCTCCATTCTAATCTGATTATTATAAAGATTTCTGCAGCTAGTAGGCTATGTACATAGACTGAACCTTCAAAAATATGCTTCTTATCATTAGTTACCTTGTATTATCTGAAAATGGTTGCTCTTTCAAGATAAAAATATGCCACAAAACGTGGCTTAAATGGTTTCCCCAGGTAAGAATACTGTCTGGTAGCATGTTGCAGAAACTATCTGAATGAAGGCCAAAAGTTAAAACTGAATATACAAAAGAGAGGGGGGGAAAACAAACTTGTTTTGATTTGATGACATACATTCACAGCAACCAAAGTGCTGCCAAAACCCTGCCTGCAGCTTCTCATAACCATCACTATTTGGGCAGATCTTAGTGTATTTCACTTTGTGTTTCAACGGCTTCCTTCCCTCATCCCATACCTATTCACCTCCATTTCTTCACCCCTATGGCATGGAAGAACACATCAACATCCCAGCATGCTTAGAGGCAAGTCGGACAGGGATAGTCCCTTTATACAGCAAAAATGGGCTTTAATACTCGAATGTTTACTGTGCATGACTATGAAACGTAAGCTCTGCTTGCAGACAGTAAAGACTTTGTCACTGTGTGGGCAGAGCTGTTTCTTTTTACAAATCACGCCGAACACGGTCATGATCTAAATTACTGATTCTTTTTCCCCTATTCTTCCCTTTCCTTTGGGTCTCAAGTGTAGCATGAGAGCATTTTCATCATACAGAAATGGCTTGATTGATTCCCTATGATTTCATTATTGACTATTTTTTTAGATTCATTTGCTACTCATGTGGTGCACAACAGTTCTTAATATCTCTTTCTGTAGCATGTTTTATTTTTGGATGCAATGGTATTCACTCCTGCTTGTGATGAATGTGATCAGAGCCTTTCGAAATCCCTTGCCGCAGTATTAACACAGCAAAATATCTCATAAACAAGAAATGGAAATCACGTTTACAAAATAATAAATCCAATTGAACATTTGACCTAGAATGACAAGATATGTATGATTTAATTCTCAATGACAAGAACATATTTTGCTGTGTTAAACTGTATATGAAGTAGCGAAACGTGGATATGTAATATGAATGATCTCTGTAGTACATATATTCATAAAGTATTGACAAAATAAAAGGGAAGGAAAATGGTTACATTATAAAGAAAAGAAGAAGAAAAAAAACGGCTTATGCACAATGTATAATGAAAATCACGCCAACTGACTGAATGATAGTTACTGGGATTTTATCTATATTTTGCCTGCAGACCTAAAAACCTATTTCATTCCAGAGTTTAAAGATTTTCTTATTTTTGAATGCTTTTAGCAGACATTATATTTTTTTCTTTAACCCCTTAATGACCGCAGCACTTTTCCATTTTCTGTCCGTTTGGGACCAAGGCTATTTTTACATTTTTGCGGTGTTTGTGTTTAGCTGTAATTTTCCTCTTACTCATTTACTGTACCCACACATATTATATACCGTTTTTCTCGCCATTAAATGGACTTTCAAAAGATACCATTATTTTCATCATATCTTATAATTTACTATAAAAAAATTATAAAATATGAGGAAAAATTGAAAAAAAAAACACTTTTTTTAACTTTGACCCCTAAAATCTGTTACATATCTACAACCACCAAAAAACACCTATGCTAAATAGTTTCTAAATTTTGTCCTGAGTTTAGAAATACCCAATGTTTACATCTTCTTTGCTTTTTTTGTAAGTTATAGGGCCATAAATACAAGTAGCACTTTGCTATTTGCAAACCACTTTTTTTTCAAAATTAGCGCTAGTTACATTGGAACACTGATATCTTTCAGGAATCCCTGAATATCCATTGACATGTATATATTTTTTTTTAGTAGACAACCCAAAGTATTGATCTAGGCCAATTTTGGTATATTTCATGCCACCATTTCACCGCCAAATGCGATCAAATAAAAAAAATCGTTCACTTTTTCACAATTTTTTTCACAAACTTTAGGTTTCTCACTGAAATTATTTACAAATAGTTTGTGCAATTATGGCACAAATGGTTGTAAATTCTTCTCTGTGATCCCCTTTGTTCAGAAATAGCAGACTTATATGGCTTTGGTGTTGCTTTTTGGTAATTAGAATGCCACTAAATGCCACTGCGCACCACACGTGTATTATGCCCAGCAGTGAAGGGGTTAATTAGGGAGCATGTAGGGAGCTTGTAGGGTTAATTTTAGCTTTAGTGTAGTGTAGTAGACAACCCCAAGTATTGATCTAGGCCCATTTTGGTATATTTCATGCCACCATTTCACCGCCAAATGCGATCAAATTAAAAAAAACGTAAAATATTTCACAATTTTAGGTTTCTCACTGAAATCATTTACAAACAGCTTGTGCAGTTATGGCACAAATGGTTGTAAATGCTTCTCTGGGATCCCCTTTGTTCAGAAATAGCAGACATATATGGCTTTGGCGTTGCTTTTTGGTATTTAGAAGGCCGCTAAATGCCACTGCGCATCACACGTGTATTATGGCTAGCAGTGAAGGGGTTAATTAGGTAGCTTGTAGGGAGCTTGCAGGGTTAATATTAGATTTAGTGTAGAGCTCAGCCTCCCACCTAAAACATCAGACCCCCTGATCCCTCCCAAACAGCTCTCTTCCCTCCCCCACCCCACAATTGTCCCCGCCATCTTAAGTACTGGCAGAAAGTCTGCCAGTACTAAAATAAAAGCTATATATATATTTTTTTAATGATTTTTTTAAGCATATTTACATATGCTGCTGTGTACTATCCCCCCTTAGCCCCCAACCTCACTGATCCCCCCCCCAAACAGCTCTATCCCCTCCCACTCTAACTTAATGGGCGCCATCTTGGGTACTGGCAGCTGTCTGCCAGTACCCAGTTTAGAAGAAAAAAAATGGTTTGTTTTTTTAATTTTTTGAAATTTTCTGTAGTGTAGCTTCCCCACACACAAACCAACCCCCCCACCCCTCCACGATCGTTTTTTGTGCTTTTGCACAAACATGATTAGCCAGGTTTTATTAAATACTTTTCCGTAGTGTAGCGGTTCCCACCCGCTCCCGCCCCGTGCACGCGCCCGCCCGCCACCCTCCGTGCACGCGCGCGCGCCCGTGCGCGCCCCTGGCGGTCACGCCCCCGATCCCGCCCCCCGTGACATCACGCGGCACACCGATGGCCGCCCACCCGCCTCCCAATTCGGCTCCCACCCACCAACGATACCGGCCATCGATGTCCGGTGCAGAGAGGGCCACAGAGTGGCTCTCTCTGCATCGGATGGCCATGTGAGGTTATTGCAGGATGCCTCCATATCGAGGCATCACTGCAATAACCGGAAAGCAGCTGGAAGCGAGCAGGATCGCTTCCAGCTGCTTTCCACACCGAGGACGTGCAGGGTACGTCCTCAGGCGTTAACTGCCTTTTTTTTGAGGACGTACCCTGCACGTCCTCGGTCATTAAGGGGTTAAAGGGACACTAAACCCAATTTTTTTTTCTTTCATGATTCAGATAGAGCATCAATTTTAAGCAACTTTTTAATTTACTCCTATTATTAATTTGTCTTTGTTCTCTTAGTATCATTTTTTGAAAAAGCAGACATGTAAGCTTTGGAGCCAGCCCATTTTTGGTTCAGCACCTGGGTTGCACTTGCTGACTGGTGGCTAAATGTACCCACCAATTAGCAAGCTGAACTAACAATGAGCCGTCTCCAAAATTTACATTCCAAGATACCAAGAAAACGAAGAAAAATTGATAATAGCAGTAAATTAGAAAGTTGCTTAAAATTGCAAGCTCTATCTGAATCAAGAGAGAAAATATGTGGGTTTAGTGTCCCTTTAAGTAAATTGTTAAAAGAAAAAGGGAAAATTGACAGCAAAATGACTAGTGGAATTTCAGCTCACCAAAACATTGGTCAAACCATAATTGGTCAAACCACAAATCATAATACAATTTACTATTAATGAATACACTAGATTCTGAGGCATGTGTACAACAGTCTTACAATAAAGGCACAGATAGCCCACACTCAGCAATAACCGTAAAGCCAAAACTCTCAAGCCGTGTTCGGCAAGCACCTCCAGCGAGCCCAGCCTCGCTTGGAGCGTTCGGGGAAGGTTTTCCAAGTAAGGTGCTGGGCGTTTGCTGAACGATTAGATGACGTCAGTCCCAGCGCTTCCAGCTTGCTGGTAACTCTGGGAGTGAGAAGAGCAAGCGTCTGAGCGTCTCAGCTCCCTATGACGCGGCTTGGGAGCGTTTTCTTAACGCTCCCAAAACAGTGACATTTCCCAGCGCCATGTCATCACTCAGGGGATTTAACTGGCACTGGGGTCTCGGCGTTTGCCGAACACGGCTTAAGATGTAACGCTGTTATGGTTCGATTTTTTTTTAGCCAAAATGTTTCCATTTTCCATTACCCTTGGATTTCCTGTGCTGTTCATTGAGTGCTTTTGTCTCTTGGCTTTTTTGTTTTTGTTATTTCACTTAGTGAATGTATGTTTAATGATGTAGATCAGTAACACAGTATTTGTTTTAAGTCGCCCTCCATGTTTTTCATTGTTTTCTTATGACAAGATATGTTTTTTATTTGTTTTTGTTGGTTTGTTTTACATTTTGTTTCAATTCCATCACAATAATCATTTGTGGTATTAATAAATATTGTTCATCCACTAAAAATAATGCTTAAACCACATCAATTACAAAGAGCAACAACAACGTTTCCCCCCCTGGGAAATAACAATTTACATTGTGTAATCTTAAGTTTAAATAAATAAATATAATGAGTAAGTGCCACTGTTAGGTGAGTTTTACCATTTATCACTTTTTTCCATACAAAATTCATGCAAACAACCTAGACGCCAGCTGCCATGCTTTAAATAATTAAAAAGTACCTAACTCTACCATGACAACTAAATTTACATGGTATTTTTTTGTTGAAAAGCAGTACGGTAGGCTTAGGAACGTTCAACAAAGAATATAATGAAAATGAAGTAAAAATAATGAAAGTAAATTGCTCTTTCTGAATCACAAAAATAAACATCTTGTGTTTTGTGTCTCTTTAACAAACATGCTGTCGGCAAAGTATGCTGTCGGCATTCAGCGATGTCTGGCGGACATGATACGCTACAGCATATCATGTCCGCCAGACATTGAAAAATCGGCCCCTGAAACTTTACACTTATTTTGTCAATATTTAAACAGCTAATGAAACTTTAAAAAATACATCTATATTTTATTCTCAGACTAATCTTTTCTTTGAATCTAATCTAGCATTTAATTAGCGTTTAATGTCCCTTTAAGGAAAGTTCACCCGTGTGAAAGGCACAACTGGGCTAAAAGCCGCTGCTCCCAGGTGGTGACTCACCAAAGAATAAGCTACTGAGCCGTTGCTTGTTCCTAGTTGAGCACTTCTCTCTCCTTAAAGGGACACTGAACCCATTTTTTTTTCTATCATGATTCCGATAGTTCATGCAATTTTAAGCAACTTTCTAATTTACTCCTATTATCAAATTCTTTTAATTCTCTTGGTATCTTTATTTGAAATGCAAGAATGTAAGTTTAGATGCCGGCCCATTTTTGATGAACACACTGTGTTGTTCTTGCCGATTGGTGGATAAATTCACCTACCAATAAACAAGTGCTTTCCATGGTTCTGCACCAAAAATATTGCTTAGATGCCTTCTTTTTCAAATAAAGAAAGCAAGAGAACGAAGAAAAATTGATAATAGGAGTAAATTAGAAAGTTGTTTAAAATGGCATGCCCTATCTGAATCACAAAAGAAAAAAATTGTGTTTAGTGTCCCTTTAAATATTTTTATGACCTGAGTATGCATTCCTAGCATCTAAAAGTGTTATATTTCTAAGTATTTCACACTTATAGAGAACATTTGTAGCTCAAACATGCATCAGAATTATAATGAATTCCATAATATCTAATACACATCACTTTTAATTCTACTGATTTCTACATCTTTCTAAGTACTCAGTGTTCAGTTGCAATGTAAAATGAATGCAATATTTGCATTATTTATTTGGATGAACAATTTAAACAATACATATTATTAATATGAAATAAAAAAAGTGTATTTATTTTGCACAGAAAATCTTTCTAATCCTAACTTTTTCGTTTCACTTCCCATCAAACCCTTCCATCATTCACTCTCTACCTCCCTCTACCTACCAATGCCTGCATTGCATTGGGTTTTCCTCCACATCCTCCCTAATCCTAAACTTTTAGATCCGGGTGGTGAAAGCATTCCGTAGTTCTCTCTACGAAGGTCTAGAAAAACCTGAATCCAAGACCTCCATTCACAACTTTATGACAACCCCTGAGTTTCTGATTAATGATTACATTCACAATATTCCTCTTATTGATGACACGGATGCTGAAGATAGCGAGGAGACGCAATACAAGGTTCTGTGGTCCATCCCACCCCCTTCTCCCAACAAGAACAACAATGCTATTGATAGTGGAATTTACTTGACCACAGACACCAGCAAGTCGGCTACCTCCTCCAATCCAGAAAGCCCATTGCACAGCGTGGAGACATCTCTCTAACAGATTATCAAACTAATCTCCAGTAACCATGACAACAGCAAGACAATAGGACTGTATCCCATTTCGCTGATTAGTCAGCAAAGCAAAATTCAATAGCTCAAACAAACTAGATGTATTTGCATCAAACCACTATGGGGTAAAAAAAAAAAAAAGACCAAAATGTGCTGCAAACGAATAATTATTATTATTTTTATTTTTTTAATCTTTTTCAAAGGAAATCTTATATCACTTAGCAAACAACAATCCATTGTTTCATGTGTAGCCTTTCAAGTTTGTAAAGTCCCCGTGGAGAGACTTCAATAATATGAAACCATTCTCCAATGAAATGCACTATGTGCCATTGTTCACATCCTTTTTATTATGTTAACACTTAGGCCCCATAAGTAAAGCATATACTGTATATATATAATATATGTTCCCAAGATTAGAAAATGGGGCAATGCCAAAGCTGCAAAAGAATTTAAAACTATGGGTGTGAATTATCAAGCTCCAAATGTTTCAGGCTCGCGGAAAACAGCAGTTATGAAGCAGCGGTCTAAAGAGGTCTGAGGCTGCGGACATCAATCCGCCCAATCCTATACAATCGGGCTGATTGACACCCCCTGCTAGCGGCCGATTGGGCGCGAATCTGCAGGGGGCGGCATTGCACAAGCAGTTCACAAGAACTGCTTGTGCAATGATAAATGCCGACAGTGTATGCTGTCGGCATTTGTCCATGTGCGGCGGACATGATACGCTACATCGTATCATGTCCGTCCGCACTTTAATAAATCGTCCCCATTGTGTTTAATCTAATTCACATGAATGAAAAAAAGGAAAGGTTTAATATGCTGCTCCACTAATTCTGCCATTTTATTGTATAAGGTCATGTTCTTTGTAGCGCTTAATATTCAAGTGTTAACATTTACAATAAGTTACAAAAGAACACCAAGTAAAGTGCATTTTCTACTCCTTAGCATTTCTTTTTTTGCATTGCGCTGCAGCTTATCTTTATCATTCAGCTTTAAAGGTGGCGTCCTAGTGTAAAAATAATACGCTCTTTTTTGTTTTCGCCTTTTATATTTTTTTAAACCAATTCAGTTTGATAAACAGATCTGTACCCTTGCTCTAGACTGGTTCTAGACTCTTTCTGGGGCAGCAGATGTCCATATCTCTGTTCTAGGTTGGCTGTACCATTCTGGAGAAGCCCAAAGTCTGACTTTTCTTTTTAGCTTTTGAAAACCCATACATATGGTTATATACCAACCCCTACATACGGTTATATACCAACTCATACATACGGTTATATACCAACCCCTACATGCGGTTATATACCAACTCATACATACGGTTATATACCAACCCCTACATACGGTTATATACCAACCCATACATACGGTTATATACCAACCCATACATACGTTATATACCAACCCATACATATGGTTATATACAAACCCATTCATACGTTATATACCAACCCATACATACGTTATATACCAACCCATTCATACGTTATATACCAACCCATTCATACGTTATATACCAACCCATTCATACGTTATATACCAACCCCTACATACGGTTATATACCAACTCATACATACGGTTATATACCAACCCATACATACGGTTATATACCAACCCATACATACGGTTATATACCAACCCATACATACGGTTATATACCAACCCCTACATACGGTTATATACCAACTCATACATACGGTTATATACCAACCCATACATACGGTTATATACCAACCCATACATACGTTATATACCAACCCATACATATGGTTATATACCAACCCATTCATACGTTATATACCAACCCATTCATGCGTTATATACCAACCCATTCATACGTTATATACCAACCCATTCATACGTTATATACCAACCCCTACATACGGTTATATACCAACTCATACATACGGTTATATACCAACCCATACATACGGTTATATACCAACCCATACATACAGTTATATACCAACCCATACATACGGTTATACCAACTCATACATACGGTTATATACCAACCCATACATACAGTTATATACCAACCCATAAATATGGTTATATACCAACCCATACATACGTTATATACCAACCCATACATACGGTTATATACCAACCCATACATACAGTTATATACCAACCCATAAATATGGTTATATACCAACCCATACATACGTTATATACCAACCCATACATACGGTTATACCAACTCATACATACGGTTATATACCAACCCATACATACAGTTATATACCAACCCATAAATATGGCTATATACCAACCCATACATACGTTATATACCAACCCATACATACGGTTATATACCAACTCATACATACAGTTATATACCAACCCATAAATATGGTTATATACCAACCCATACATACGTTATATACCAACCCATACATACAGTTATATACCAACCCATAAATATGGTTATATACCAACCCATACATACGTTATATACCAACCCATACATACGGTTATATACCAACTCATACATACAGTTATATACCAACCCATACATACGGTTATATACTAACCCATACATACGGTTATATACCAACCCATACATATGGTTTTATACCAACCCATACATATGGTTATATACCAACCCATACATACGGTTATACACCAACCCCTACATACGGTTATATACCAACCCATACATACGGTTATATACCAACCCATACATACGGTTATATACCAACCCAAAAATATGGTTATATACCAACCCATACATATGGTTATATACCAACCCATTCATACGTTATATACCAACCCATACATACGGTTATATACCAACTCATACATACAGTTATATACCAACCCATACATACGGTTATATACTAACCCATACATACGGTTATATACCAACCCATACATATGGTTTTATACCAACCCATACATATGGTTATATACCAACCCATACATACGGTTATACACCAACCCCTACATACGGTTATATACCAACCCATACATACGGTTATATACCAACCAAAAAATATGGTTATATACCAACCCATACATACGTTATATACCAACCCATACATATGGTTATATACCAACCCATACATACGGTTATATACCAACTCATACATACAGTTATATACCAACCCATACATACGGTTATATACTAACCCATACATATGGTTTTATACCAACCCATACATATGGTTATATACCAACCCATACATACGGTTATATACCAACCCATACATACGGTTATATACCAACCCATAAATATGGTTATATACCAACCCATACATACGGTTATATATCAACTCATACATACAGTTATATACCAACCCATAAATATGGTTATATACCAACCCATACATACATTATATACCAACCCATACATATGGTTATATACCAACCCATTCATACGTTATATACCAACCCATACATACGGTTATATACCAACTCATACATTACATACGGTTATATACCAACCCATACATACGGTTATATACCAACCCATACATATGGTTATATACCAACCCATACATATGTTATATACCAACCCATACATATGGTTATATACCAACCCATTAATACGTTATATACCAACTCATACATACAGTTATATACCAACCCATACATACGGTTATATACCAACTCATACATACGGTTATATACCAACCCATACATACGGTTATACACCAACCCCTAAATACGGTTATATACCAACCCATACATACAGTTATATATCAACCCCTACATACGGTTATATACCAACCCATCCATATATATATATATATATATATATATATATATATATATATATGGGTATATACCAACCCATAAATATGGTTATATACTAGCCCATTGTTATTCTAAATTCCTGTTATCATGTGTTTTCCAATGACTTTTGTCATGTTAATGCCAATAGGATTTTGAGAAAATTCTCATAGAATTTGTGGACCTCTTAAAATCCATTTGGCCTCTTCATATTTACTTATTTTTGTGAATGCTTAAAGGGACATGAAACCCAAAATGTTTCTTTCATGATTCAGATAGAGAATACAATTTTAAACAGCTTTCCAATTTACTTCTATTATTTAATTTGCTTTCTTCTCTTGTTATCCTATGCTAAAAGCTTTATCTAGGAAAGCTCAGGAGCAGCAGAGAACCTAGGTTCTAGCTGTTGATTGGTAGCTGCATATATATATATCGATAGTGATTGACTCACCCATGAGTTCAGTTAGAAACCATTAGTGCATTGTTGCTACTTCAACAAATGATACCAAGAGAATAAAACAAATTAGATAATAGAAGTAAATTAGAAAGTTGTTTACAATTGTATGCTCTGTCTGAAACATGAAAGTCAAAATTTGGGTTTCATGTCCCTTTAAGTAACATAGTAATAAACATAATTGTTTCATGGTTTCAGAAAAAGCTAGAGATAGCTCATCAAAAATTTGAAAGTATGAAAATTGTAAACAACTTAAATACAATAACGAGAATATTAAGTTACGGTTTCAATTAAGTATTTGTATTTATTATAAAACTACGCAGAATTATGCAATTGAAGACACTATTATTGGTTAAATAAATAAACAATGACATTAGTCAGTAATAATCAGTATTAAAGATACCAATCTACCAAGGTAAATGTAAAATAAACACACAATAAACTCTAATGGGTTTGAAGAAGGGCCTGTGTAAGAAAAGAAAAAATAGCAAAATAGAGCATTTTATTTTTACACTAATATATGCCTTTACATTCCCCCAAAGCTTAAAAGGTTCAAGATCTAATATTTAATTATTGGATTAAATACTGACATGCAAAGAAGTTGCTTTTACCTATTTATATGTATACATTCTAATACTTTTAACAAATAATTAACATTTATTCCAGTTCTTGAAGTGGAAGCAGCCGTGTAAATCTGAAATTGACTCACAATGGCAAAGTTCTATGTGCAAAAGCATGGGTAGGAAATGTATAGATGCTGCACTACAGCAGGGTATGATTATCTCAAAGCCTTACTATCGCTAATAGATACAATGCATGGATTTACCTCTCCAAACCTGTATGGTATAGACAAATAATTATTTTCTTGTTGAGGTATGTGCCATTTTTTTTTTCCTCTCAAAAGCGAACCCTTTAATTTCTTTAACCTGTCTACATCCCGCCTGTGTGATACTACATTTTTGCATGAGTATGTTAAGGGGAGATGTGTACACAAGGTCTGTTTTCCAAGGTTTTCTTGGGAAGTAAATCAGATGACAAATGCATCTAGAACTATTTGAATAATCCGAAAATGGCACAGTCCTGTGCACTGTATTGATAAATTATGCATTATTTATTCTAAACAAAATACGTTATACACCCAAGGGTCTTCAAGGCAAAGGCTGGTTTAATATCAGCTATTAATGAGTGAAATATGGACATTACAACAGTGCCAACATCTGATTAATTTATATGCTTTGGAACTTGCCATATAGCTGATTTGTGACATATTCCAGTACACACGAAACAAAATATGGAGACGTCTAATAAGCCTGACAACTTGCAATGGGATTTCAAAGACACTCAGATGTTATTCAACTGATATAAATGACTGCTATGAACAGTGGACTATGGTGCTTTGAAACGTACGATGGAACCCGCTACTAGTGAGGAACAGGTGAAGCCTTCCATTCCAGTGTTTTAGGATAATACCTAAGGCATCTCTCATAAAATATAAGCCATGGGAAATCCTGCATCATGTATTCTGAATGCCGGTAACGTCTGTTACAGGGTTGTGTTACAAATACACGGAATGTAATTCACAGTTGCGGTAACCCAGTGCAAGGTGAATTGGAAGCCAGTCTATGTATTTGCAACAGTAGCCTTGTGTTTTTTTTTTGTTTTTTTTTAATAAAACGAGAATACAAAGTCTAACATAAAAAGCTTTCACAACCCTTGGCACCAGTCAAACTACCAGCCCTAGATGGTTTAAGCCATTATTTTATGTTTAAAGACCACAATGAAGTACCTGCTGCTTAATAAATCTGTTAAAGATATTAAAAATAGAAAACATTAAAAAAAAAAAAAAAAAAAAAAGATGAAACGTTGTTCCTTTCAGCATATGAGTGTAACATGCAAGGTATTAAAAAAAAAAATAACAAACCAAAAAAAAAGAAAGAAAAAGAAAAAAAAAAATCTTGGTGTTTAATTTTAAAATGATAAAATGTGTAATTCAGTTTATTTGCAGGTTTCTTTTCATCCAATATTGTAGATATATTGATAGAAATGATACAAAGAATTCTATATTTAAAAACCAAAACTAAGACAAAAAAAAAAAAAAAAAAAAAGTGCCACTATTGCTGTATAAAGCCGCCAAAATGTAAGCTTGCTTTGCATAAAAATGTATATATTTATTTGGGTGGGGAGAGACAATGATGGGGAGCAGTGCAATATGTTTATCTTTTCCTTTTACCCCTTTTTTAAATAAAATAAACGCTTGTACATTTTTTTCATGACAGGGCTTTAAAGAAAATCACATTGGAAAGCCTCTACGAAGCATATATTGTATTTAAATGATATATCTATTATTTTGTTTAGAATGCTAGATGTGTAAATTTACCTGCCTGTTAGAATACAGAGATATTACATGAATTTATAAATATATATATTATATATAGATATATATATATAGTATTACACACAAACACACTCACAAACATCATGTATAGTACAAATGAGTATGTATCGGAATTTCAAAGTTTAATTATTTAAATAGACAAAATTCTTTTGTCTGTATATAAATTATGAAACAATTATACAAGGTCAGTTTTGATAATGCGTGTTTGTTTCTTTTCTGTTGTGGTAAATCCAGAAACTGCACTACATTAAACACATTTTAACATGGTATTAAAAGCGAACCTAGAAGTGTGTTGAAAAAAATAAAATAGAATTTGATAAGAAAGATTATAAACTTTGTAATTATAGGGATAGTCTAGTCAAAATGAACCTTTCATGATTCAGATAGGACATGCAATTTTAAACAACTTTCTAATTTAGTTTTTATCATTGCATTTGCTAATTTCTAAGCCCTCTTACCTCAGTGCATTTTATTAGCTTTTCACAGCTAGAGAGAGCTAGTTCATGTGTGTCATAGCTAGCATTCTGTTATTTATGAGTCAGCACTGATTGGCTAAAGTGCAAGTCTGTCAAAAGAACTGAAATAAGGGGGCAGTCTGCAGAGGCTTAGATACAAGGTAATCACAGAGGTAAAACAGTGTTGGTTATGCAAAACTGGGGAATGGGTAATAAAGGTATTATCTATTTTTTTTTTTTTTTTTTAATAATAAAAATTTTCAAGTAGACTGTCCCTTTAAATGAAAGAGGACAGTTAAGTCAACGCATCACAATGAAGCCAGTATTTATAAAGTATAAACCCAACATATAAAGAAATATAGACCAGAGCGACAACCTTTTCAAGGGTGACAATGTTCTTGTCTCTTAAATAGACATTTAAAACAAACTGTTTTTAACATACACATAAAAGAACATCTAAAATATTGTTGTGTAAAAAACATTTTAAGGGACAATAATGTAAAAATTAAACATCCGTGACCTAGATAGAGTCTATGATTTTAATCAACTTTCCAATTTGTTTCTAATATCAAATTTGCTTTATTCTCTTAGTATACTTTGTTGAAGAGTAGGCTCAGAAGCAATAATGAACTGCTGGGAGCTAGCTGAACAAATGGTGAGCAAATGACAAGAGACACATGTCTGCATCCAGCAATCACCAGCTAGCTCCCAGTAGTCAATTGCTGATTCTAAGCCTACCTAGGTATGCTCCTTCACAAAGAATTCCAAAAGAATTAAACAAATTTGATTACAGAAGTAAATTAGAAAGTTGATTAAATTTCCATACTCTTTCATAAATATGAAAGTTTACTGAGCCATTATATTTACTGAGCCAAAACAAATTACATGGTCTAATTTGTTAGAGTATGTCATTTTATTAGTATTAACCGTGCATCCAATTTAACGCCCACAAATGGGTTAAACACATAGTTAAAATACTGCTCAGAACCCACGGAAAACGTTTGGTCCCAAGCAGAAACTGCTGCTGTGCAACTAGCGCTGTTGATTGCGTCAGTAGGGTTAGGCACATAGGTAAATATTGCTCAGAAGCCACAGAGAACTGCGTGCACTATGCAGGGCTTTATGTATGTGTTTAACCACTTTTCAAGGAGTTAAACACATAGCATTGCAGGGTCCTTAGTGATAAAATGACATCCTCTAACGAATGAGATTTTATCACTATAATAGCCCTTAAATTTTTTACTTTACTGTCCTTTTAAAGGAACAGTCTAGGCCAAAATAAACTTTCATGATTCAGATAGAGCATGTAATTTTAAATAATTTTCCAATTTACTTTTATCACCAATTTTGCTTTGTTTTCTTGGTATTCTTAGTTGAAAGCTTAACCTAGGAGGTTCATATGCTAATTTCTTAGACCTTGAAGCCCACCTCTTTCAGATTGCATTTTAACAGTTTTTCACCACTAGAGGGTGTTAGTTCATGTATTTCATATAGATAACACTGTGCTTGTGCACGAGAAGTTATCTGGGAGCAGGCACTGATTGGCTAGACTGCAAGTCTGTCAAAAGAACTGAAAAAAGGGGCAGTTTGCAGAGGCTTAGATACAAGATAATCACAGAGGTTAAAAGTATAT
This sequence comes from Bombina bombina, assembly GCF_027579735.1. Classification (NCBI taxonomy): domain Eukaryota; kingdom Metazoa; phylum Chordata; class Amphibia; order Anura; family Bombinatoridae; genus Bombina; species Bombina bombina. Next base: position 95,937,401 of record NC_069510.1, read on the forward strand.
TATTATAAATGTGTTAGTTATGCAAAACTGGGAAATTGGTAATAAAGGGATTATCTATCTTTTAAAACAATAAAAATTCTGGTGTAGACTGTCCCTTTAAATTAAAACTGATTATTTTGATTTGAAAACTAATATGAATTGCATGTTCTCAACTGATGTGTGGGACAGAAGTTTACTCGATGATCCTTGTGGTCTCTATTGGTGGAAAGAGACAATTCCCATACATTAAAAAACAGGATCATCAAAATTGTAATGGATTTTTAAATACCTACTTTTATAAGCAACAAAGAAAGAAAAAGGATTGCAATATCTGTATAACCCCCCCCGCCCCCCAAAAAACAAACAGGTTGTTAACCATTCATGACAAGATCCACAGAATGATGATAGAAGTATTTGGCTGACTATTAATATTAGACATCTTAACTAACCTAGTGCTGGTCATTACTAATATCAGAAGGGCTGTAAAGATCTTTATTGGTAAAAAATATATTGTGCTTTTTCTTAGGTTCTACTGTCCCATGATTTGTTTCTGTCTTGATATTAGGAGCTGCTGTTTAGGGTCAAATTTCCATTAAAGGGATATGAAAACCCACATTTTTGTTTAATAATTCAGATACATGTCATTTCAAACAACTTTCTAGTTCACTTCCATTAAAAAATTTCCTTTGTTCACTTAGGCCTAGATTACAAGTAGAGCGCTAAATTATTGAGGGTGTTGTCAGGGGGCCAGGAATCAGACAGAGACGAGAAGTGCAAAAATAATCACACCTTTATTAATAGAAAAAAAAAAAAGTCCACAAAACAAATAATAAGCCAGGAATCAAAACCAGAGCTGGTAGTGAGACGAGCCGAGTCAGGAGCCAAAGCGAGTAGTCAGACGAGCCATAATCAGGAACAAGGAGAACAGCAGAGTCAGGAACAAGCCAGGGATCAGGAACCAGAAGGGACGTCAGATAGCCAGGTAATATACAGGAGCTCTCACAAACAGGTATGAGACAACGCAAGGGCAAAGCATAATGAACAGAGGCCCTTTAAATAATAAGTGATGACATCACAATCCTTAGACTGCATCCTGTCTCACATTGATGATGAACACCAGTCTGGCCATAAGAGGAAGTGCAGGAAATGAGCAGCATCACACAGAATGCACCAAATCAGTAAGAGAGGTGAGTAAAATGTCTGCCAGCAGCACATGGCAAACAAAAGAGAGAAAAAACCCTGACAGGTGTGCAAATAGGCAAATTTGCCCGTTTGCAGGCACACGATAATTAAGCTTGCGGTAGCAATTAGCGTTCAGAAAATTAACCAGAGATCCGATCTCTGGTTAATTTTCTAAAAGTGCCCCAAATGCTCTCAAAATACAGGGCATTATAGTTTTTATATTTTAAAAAAATGTAGCTTTTTTTTTTCTTAATAAAAAACAACTGCAATAAGCAGTTTTGGTTCTTTAAAGTTGGCGGGTGTGGGTTGTTGGAATTATGTGTTCCGAGTAAATATATATGTATATGCTTATATACATATGTATTTATATGTTGATATGTGTATATACACATAAATATATATGTATATTATTATATATATATTTAAAAACATAAATTATGCTTACCTGATAATTTCATTTCCTTCTGTATGAGGAGAGTCCACAGCATCATTCCTTACTGTTGGGAAATACTGAACCTGGCCACCAGGAGGAGGCAAAGACACCCCAGCCAAAGGCTTACATATTCCCCCTACTTCCCTCATATCCCAGTCATTCTGCCAAGGGAACAAGGAACAGAAGGAGAAATATCAGGGTATAAATGGTGCCAGAAGAGAAAAACACATTTTGGTCAGCCCATCGGAATATACGTGCGGGGGCCGTGGACGCTCCTCATACAGAAGGAAATGAAATTATCAGGTAAGCATAATTTATGTTTTCCTTCTTAATATGAGGAGAGACCACTGTATCATTCCTTACTGTTGGGAAAACTATACCCAAGCTTTAGAGGACACTGAATGATAACGGGAGGGGTAAAAGAAATGCGGACCCTAATCTGAGGGCACCACAGCCTGCAAAACCTTTCTCCCAAAAGCTGCTTCTGCCGAAGCAAAAACGTCAAATTTGTAGAACTTTGAAAAAGTATGTAAGGAGGACCAGGTAGCCGCCTTACAAATCTGATGCATAGAGGCCTCATTCTTAAATGCCCAAGAGGAAACCACTGCTCTAGTGGAATGAGCCGTAATCCTCTGAGGAGGTCTAAGTCCCACTGACTCGTAAGATAAGCATATAACACTCCTCAACCAAAAAGATAAGGAAGTCGAAGAGGCCTTCAGACCCTTACGCTTCCCAGAGTAGATAACAAACAAGGAAAAAGTTTGTCTAAAATCCTTAGTAGCTTGATTATAAAACTTTAAAGTTCGAACCACCTCCAGATTCAAAGAAGAAGGATTAGGACATAAGGAAGGAACCACAATCTCCTGATTGATGTTACGATCAGACAAGACCTTAGGAAGAAAACCCAAGCGGGTAAGTAAAACAGCTTTATCAGTGCGGAACACTAGATAAGGAGGCTCACATTGCAAGGCAGTCATTTCAGAAACTCTGCATGCCGACACAGTAGCCAATAGAAAAAGAACCTTCCAGGACAACAACTTAATGTCAACCAAATGCATAGTCTCATACGGAGCCCGTTGCAAAAATTTAAGAACAAGATTCAAACTCCAAGGTGGAGAGTTAGATCTAAACACAGGCCTGATCCTGATCAGAGCCTTAAAGAAGGATTGCACGTCAGGGAGCTCCGCAAGCCTCTTGTGCAGCAAAACAGAAAGGGACGAAATCTGTCCCCTCAGGGAACTGGCAGAAAGGCCCTTCTTCAGACCCTCCTGGAGAAAGGAACGAATCCTGGCAACCTTGACCCTATGCCAGGCAAAACCACGCTCTCCACACCTTATGATAGATGTGACGAGTAACAGGCTTACGAGTCTGAATGAGAGTGTCAATAACCATCTCAGAAAAACCTCTTTTGGCTAAGACTAAGCGTTCAATCTCCACGCAGTCAGCCTCAAAGAATCTATATTTTGATGAACAAAAGGACCCTGTTCCAGCAGATTCCTGCGACAAGGTAACTTCCACGAAGAAGATGAGGACATCCCCACCAGATCCGCGAACCACATCCTTTGCAGCCATGATGGAGCAATCAGTATCACTGATGCCTTCTCCTGCTTGATGCGGGTCCCTACAAGAGGAGAAGTGGTAATGGTGGAAAAATGTAAATTAGATTGAACCTCCAAGGCACTGCTAATGCATCTGTTAGCTCCGCCTGAGGATCCCTGGACCGCAACCCATATCTGGGTAGCTTGGAATTGAGCTGGGACACCATGAGATCTATCTCCGGTGTCCCCCATCTGTTGCAAATCTCCGCAAACACCTCAGGATGGAGGGACCATTCCCCTGGATGAAAGGATTGACTGCTGAGGAAATCCGCTTCCCAGTTGACCACACGCGGAATGTGGATCACTGACAGCGAGCAGTTGTGGGCCTCCGCCCCCTCTACAGAATCTGAGATACTTCCCTCATCGCTAGGGAGCTCCTTGTTCCCCCCGATGGTTGATGTAAGCTACCGAGGTTATGTTGTCTAATTAGAATCTGATAAACTGGGACAAATCCAGAAGAGGCCAAGCCTTCAGAGCATTGAAAACCACTCAAAGTTCCAAAATGTTGATGGGGAGGAGGGATTCCTCTCGAGTCCACAGGCCCTGTGCCTTGCTGGTACCCCAAACAGCTCCCCATCCAGAGAGACTTGCGGCCGTAGTCACAATCTCCCAGGATGGTCTCAAGAAGGATGTCCCTTGGGACAGGTGATCTGGACAGAGCCACCAGGAGAGAGATTCTCTCGACCGGTTGTCCAAAGAAATCCTTTGAGACAGATCCGAATGATCGCCATTCCACTGTCTCAGCATGCACAGCTGAAGTGGTCTGAGATGGAATCTGGCAAAAGGAATGATGTCCATGCTGGACACCATGAGGCCAATCACCTCCATACACTGAGCCACAGAGGGCCTTAAGGAGGTCTGGAGGGCAAAACAAGCGGAAGTTAGCTTGTAACGTCTCTAGTCTGTAAGAAATATCCTCATGGATATGGAGTCTATTATAGTACACAGGAATTCCACCCTGGTACTGGAAATAAGAGAACTCTTTTCTAAGTTTATCTTCCATCCATGAGATCAAAGAAGAGATAGAAGGGCTTTTGAATGGTCCTCTGCCAGACGACAGGATGGTGCTTGAACCAGAATATCGTCCAAGTATGGCGCTACTGCTATACCTCTGGTTCTGGCTACTGCAAGCAGAGCCCCTAGAACCTTCATAAAAAACTATTGGAGCAGTAGCAAGACCAAACGGAAGTGCAATAAACTTGAAGTGCTGGTGCAGGAACGCAAATCTAAGGAACTTGAAGTGTTCCTTGTGTATTGGAACATGAAGGTAAGCATCCTTCAGATCTATCGTGGTCATAAACTGTCCTTCCTGAACTAAGGTAAGGATGGACCTTATAGTCTCCATCTTGAATAAGGGGACAGATAGGAATTTGTTTAAGCACTTTAGGTCCATAATCGAGCAGGAAGTTCCCTCCTTCTTTGGGACAACACAAAAAGGTTTGATTAGTATCAGAGACCTCCGTCTGTAAGAGGTACCGGGACAATGACTCCCAGGGAGGAGAAATCCCTCACACACCCCAGAAAGGCTTCTCTCTTTTCTGGCCTTGAAGACAGGTTTGACAAGAGAAATCTGCCCCTGGGTGGATGACACTTGAAACCTGTCCTGTATCCCTGAGCGATGACCTCCAGGGCCCACGGGTCTTGTACGTCCCCAAACCAAGCGTCCGAAAAGAGCGTCAGTCTGCCCCCTAAGAGATCCAGAGCCGGATCGGGGGCTGCCCCTTCATACCAACTTTGTCTTGGCGGGCTTCTTGTTCTGCTTGAATTTATTCCAGGACTTAGCCGGCTTCCAAGTCCCCTTGGATTGCTCGGGCTTTGCGGAGGGCTGCTGACTTTGGGATTTATCCGAACGAAAGGAACGAAAATTAGGACCTTGTCCTTTACGTTTGTTTCTCTTATCCTGCAGAAAAAGGCACCTTTGCCTCCAGTAACCGTGGAGATAATTGAGTCCAGGCCTGGACCAAATAGAATCTTTCCCTTAAATGGGAGGGAAAGAAGTCTTGACTTCAAAGTCATGTCCGCCCCAGAGTGCCCTATGGGTTGAACAGAAAAACCTAAAGCCTTGGCATTCAGGCGAATAAACCGCACGGTCAGAAAAGAGGAAATCAGTTTAACTACACCCAGTCACATGGTGCGCAATGCAGGGCCGCCCCTGCTATAGGAAAAAAGTGTGCCAAGCCTTTCCGGCTGCGCATCTTCCAAAAACAAAAGTAAAACCTGTACGTTCCAACATCTGCCTGAGCCACATCTCACACGTCGCAGCATAATCATAATAAAATAAAATGATGTGATTAATCCCCCGTTCAATAATCCCCCTCCGGAGATATTAACCCTTGATTGCAAACAGATAAAAGGAGCCACGCTGTGACTCTGTCTTCTTGAGTTATATGTGTATAAAAAATGAAATCTATGCCGTGGAACAGAAACACTGCCTTTCAGGTTTGACAGTCTTGTAGAAATAATAGCAATGTGGGGAAAAAATAATAATAATAATAATGTCTAGTGTAACCCCATAAACAGAATTAGTTCAAATACAATAATATGTCAGTAAGTACAGACAATATGTCAGGGTTTTTTCCCTGTTGTGTTTGCCATGTGCTGCTGGCAGCCATTTTACTCACCTCTCTTCCTGACTATGGTGCATTGTGGGGGATGCTGCTCAATTCCGGCACTTCCTTTTATGTCCAGACTGGTGTGCATCATCCATGTGATGTCATCACTTATTATTTAAAGGGCCTCTGTTCAGTATGCTTTGCCTTGTCTCAGACCTGTTTGTGAGAGTTCCTTGTGTATTACCTGGCTGCCTGACGTCCTTCCTGGTTCCTGATCCCTGGCTTGTTCCTGACCCTGCTGTTCATGCTCTGACAGAACTAAGGTGGGATTTCTCATCTCGTTACTCTCTGACACTGCTCTTGCCTGGGCTAATCCCTTGTGGGAGACTAATAAACCTGTGATTTCAAATTACCCTGAATTTGTGGCCTCCTTTCGAAGGGTATTTGATGTTCCGGCTCGCTCCTCCTCTGCTGCTAAACGACTCATGTCCATTCAGCAAGGTACAAGATCTGTTGCTCAGTATGCTATTGAGTTCCGTACGCTTGCCGCAGAGGTAGGTTGGAACAATGAAGCCCTTGTTGCCGCCTTCTTTCATGGGCTCTCTGATGCGATTAAAGATGAAGTTGCTGCCAGAGATTTACCAGAGGATCTCAAGGCATTGGTGTCTTTTTTGATCCTAATTGACATCAGACTCAGAGAGAGGCCCTCTTTCAAGGAGCGCTTGCGGAAGCCTCCTGTTCCGTTGTCTCCTACGTGTTCGTTCCCACCCATGCCTCCCTCTCCTCCCATGCCTCCTGGTCCCGAGTCACCAGGTACTGCTGAGCCGATGCAGCTGGGATTCACGCGTCTCTCCACGGCGGAGAGGGCCTTTAGGAGGAGGGAGGGGCTCTGCCTCTATTGTGGGTTACAGGGCCGCCTTTTTGAAGTCTTGTCCTACATGGCCGGGAAACGCTCACACTTAAGGTCCTGTCGGGGGCAGACCTTGGGTGGTTTATCCTCGTCCCCGGAACCGCTTAAGGAGAAACCTTTGGTCACGGTTGTCCTTTCCTGGGTGGACTCCTCCATAGTCACCCAAGCTCTTGTTGACTCCGGTGCTGCGGGCTATTTCATTGACAGTGCTTTTGTATCAAAGCACTCCATTCCTGTTTTGCCTCGGTCCGTTCCGCTTGCTATTGAGGCCATTGATGGCAGGCCCCTTCAGCCCGCACTCGTTACTCACGAAACTGCTCCGTTGTCCATGGCTGTTGGGGCTCTCCATTTTGAAACCCTCCAGTTCCAGGTGATAAACTCTCCGCATTTTCCGGTTGTTCTGGGTTATCCCTGGCTCCAAAAGCACAATCCCAGTCTCAACTGGCGCAGGTCCGGAATTTTGTCGTGGTCCCCACAATGTATTTCCACTTGTCTTCGGAAACCAGTTAAAGTCTTGTGCACTTCTTCGGTTTCTCAATTGCCAGAGGAGTACCGAGAGTTCCTAGATATGTTTGACAAGGTGCGTGCCGGTACGTTGCCTCCTCACCGGTCTTACGATTGTGCCATAGACCTGCAACCCAGAGCCATTCCTCCTCGGGGCCGGGTGTACCCTCTGTCTGTTGCAGAGAATTGTGCTATGGAGGAGTATGTTGCCGATGCTCTGTCACGGGGGATCATCCGCAAATCCTGCTCTCCTGCAGGGGCTGGCTTCTTCTTTGTGAAGAAAAAGGGTGGCGAGTTAAGACCATGTATCGATTATAGAGGTCTTAATCGTCTTACCATTAAGAATGCTTACCCTATTCCGCTTATTACGGAAATCTTTGACCGCCTCAAGGGAGCTACGGTCTTTACTAAACTTGATTTGAGAGGAGCGTACAATCTCGTTAGGATTAAGGAGGGCCATGAATGGAAAACAGCATTTAACACCAAGAGCGGGCATTATGAGTATCTTGTAATGCCCTTTGGCCTATGTAATGCTCCTGCTGTTTTTCAGGAATTTATTAATGATGTCCTATGAGATATGTTGCAACAGTGTGTTGTGGTGTACTTAGACGACATCTTCATACACTCACCCACACTTGAGGCTCATCGTTCTGATGTTACACGGGTTCTTCAGAGACTACGTGAGAACGGCCTGTTTTGTAAACTCGAGAAATGTGAGTTCCATCAGACTCAAGTAACCTTTCTAGGTTATGTTATCTCTGTTGCAGGGTTCTCCATGGATCCTGACAAGTTATCTGCAGTTCTGCAGTGGCCTCGCCCAGTTGGTCTTCGGTCTATTCAACGTTTTTTGGGGTTCGCCAATTACTATAGAAAGTTTATTAAAAACTTTTCTTCCTTGGTCAAACCTGTCACAGACATGACCCGTAAAGAGAATGATCCACTCCATTGGTCACCTACTGCCAATAAGGCCTTTGATAGTCTTAAGACTGCCTTTGCTGCCGCTCCAGTTCTGGCTCATCCTAACCCTGTCCTGCCTTTCGTTCTTGAGGTCGATGCGTCTGAGACTGGAGTTGGTGCCCTCTTGTCTCAACGTCCTACGCCTGACGGTTCCTTGCATCCGTGTGGTTTCTTCTCTAAGAAATTGTCTCCAGCAGAGTGCAATTATGAAATTTGGCGACAGGGAATTACTGGCCATAATTTTGGCACTTAAGGAATGGAGGCATCTTCTCGAGGGTACTAGCGTGCCAGTGCTCATTCTTACTGACCACAAGAATTTAACTTATCTATCTGAAGCAAGACGTTTGTCGCCCCGACAGGCCAGATAGGCGCTATTTTTGTCTCAGTTTAATTATGTGGTCTCCTACCTGCCTGGTAGTAAGAATGTTAGGGCTGATGCCCTCTCTTGACAATTTTCGCCTCTGTCCAAGGAGGAGTCTGTACCTACTCCTGTTATACCTCCTGACCATATTTTGGCTACCATACGTACTAATTTGACTTCTCCCTTGGGGGAGGAGATCCTGGCTGCACAAACCAATGCACCTCTGAGAAACCTAGTGGTAAGTGTTTTGTTCCTGAGAATCTTCGAACTAAACTTTTGCACACTTACCACTATCCTAAAGCCGCAGGTCACCCAGGTAAGAACCAAATGATTTGGTCTGTCACTCGACAATTCTAGTGGCCAGGTCTTCGTTCTGATGTTGCTGCGTATGTTGCCTCCTGCTCAGTTTGTGCACAGAATAAGACTCTTCAACGTCTTCATGTGGGTCTTCTTCAACCTATTGCTAATGGTGAGCGCCCTTGGACACATCTTTCCATGGACTTCATTGTCGAGCTCCCTGTTTCCAATGGCAATACTGTTATCCTTATGGTGGTTGACCGTTTTTCTAAAATGTCACATTGCATTCCCTTGATGAAGCTGCCTACCACTCAGGAGCTTGCTTAAATTTTTGCCCGGGAGGTCTTCCGTTTACATGGGTTACCCAAGGAGATAGTGTTGGACCGGGGTAGCCAGTTTGTCTCCAGATTTTGGCGTTCCTTTTGTGCTCAAATGGGGATCCAGCTTTCCTTCTCCTCGGCATATCACCCTCAATCCAATGGGGCTGCGGAACGGTCTAATCAAGCTCTGGAACAGTTCCTCCGTTGCTATGTCTCAGATCACCACACTAATTGGTCTGAACTGTTACCTTGGGCAGAGTTTGCTCGTAATAGTGCTATTAATGCTTCCTCCAATATATCCCCGTTCATGCCGAATTATGGGTTTCAACCATCCTTGTTGCCCGATTCATTCATGTCTCAGGGTATTCCGGCTTTGGAGGAGCATCTCCGGCAACTCCGTTCCACGTGGGTGCAGATTCAGGATTGCCTTCATCGTTCTATGCAGCGCCAAAAGTTCCAGGCTGATCGTAGGCGTCTGCCCGCACCTTCCTACCAGGTTGGTGAGAGAGTTTGGCTGTCCTCCCGCAACTTTAACCTTCGTGTGCCTTCCAATAAATTGGCTCCCCGATATGTTGGTCCTTTTCGAATACTCCGACAGGTTAATCCTGTGTCCTACGCTCTTGACCTTCCTCCTGCTATGCGCATCTCCAATGTTTTTCATGTCTCCCTCTTGAAACCATTGGTTTGTAATCGGTTTACCACTGTGTTGCCTCGTCCCCGTCCTATCTTTGTTGACAACCATGAGGAGTATGAGGTCAGCAGCATTATTGACTCTTGTATGTCCAGGGGTCGTGTACAGTATTTGGTTCACTGGAGAGGCTACGGCCCAGAGGAGCGTTCTTGGGTTCCCTCCTCTGATGTTCATGCTCCCGCCCTCCTCCGTGCCTTCCATGCCCGTTTCCCCAATAAGCCTTTTGTCCTCCCGCGGGGGAGGGTTCGTTGAGGGGAGGGTACTGTCAGGTTTTTTTCCCTGTTGTGTTTGCCATGTGCTGCTGGCAGCCATTTTACTCACCTCTCTTCCTGACTATGGTGCATTGTGGGGGATGCTGCTCAATTCCTGCACTTCCTTTTATGGCCAGACTGGTGTGCATCATCCATGTGAGATAGGATGCACTCTCAGAATTGTGATGTCATCACTTATTATTTAAAGGGCCTTTGTTCAGTATGCTTTGCCTTTGCGTTGTCTCAGACCTGTTTGTGAGAGTTCCTTGTGTATTACCTGGCTGCCTGACGTCCTTCCTGATTCCTGATCCCTGGCTTATTCCTGACTCCGCTGTTTTCCTTGTTCCTGATTCCAGCTCGTCTGACTATTCGCTTTGGCTTCTGACTCGGCTCGTCTGACTACCAGCTCTGGTTTTGATTCCTGGCTTGTTATTTGACTTGTGGACTTTTTATTATTTTTTGCTATTAATAAAGGTGTGATTATTTTTGCACTTCTCGTCTCAGTCTGATTCCTGGCACCCTGACACAATATTGTTAATTAGGTTAAAAACCCAGCAATAATAGTGTAGAATGGCGGGTGCTCACTCTACGGTAAATAACTGAAAAAATATGAAGAGAGGACATAGGACAGGTACTGAGAAAGAAAAGCTATACTGAAAAGAACTGACAGTAGAGGCTGTCCGAAGAGAGTATGACAATAAAACTTAACATGTATTAGGGTACTATTAAAAAGTAACAAGAGCTACTAGTGTAGGTATATGTAAAACTTGAATTAAAAATGGAATAATACAAGAGCTAGCATATCCGCATGGTGACACTGAATTATAAAGAAATGAAATAATGAGCAAGTAATCTATACCCATATAATAATACTAGACAGGGTGACAGCAAATAAACTTAGGCAGGTGTATACCAAAAAAGGCTCACGGATTGCACCAATTGACTAATTATAAAAGAGGATTGACCTCAACACATGTTATCCTATCTAGGTGCAATACTGGAGCGGTATAGGCCTGCCAAAGTAACAATACTGCCAATAATAAGTACAAAATAAGATAAGATCATAAACCATGTATGAGCTATGTTATAGGTAACGTTCACAGTGATATAGCTGAGCCCTAAGAGTGCCTGATGCGCATTTTGCCAAACTAGGCTTTCTCAAAGGCTAACCCGACTAACGTGAGCCTCACTGTCTAAGTAAGAATTGCCATCCAATCAGGGGGTGGGAATTTTCTCACACCCCTTAAAGAACCAATTACTAGTGTCCTCCTATTATTGGATAGACGTTTATCACAAGACCATAGCGTAGTATGACAGGGGGAGGGGGTGTGGCGCTATGAAAAATAGCGAACAAATAACCATTGGTTGTCATCACAAAGTTGCCCTCTGCACACGCTAGTATTGATATACGATTGATATACAAACTATTGACCGCCAGTCAATAAGTGAGATGAAGTGTCTATTTCTAAATAATACTGAATAAGCATTAGAGAAAAAAAAATTCTCCTTTGATTGTTCGTTAGTTTGCTGACAATATTGATCAAATTTGGTCTATGAGAGAAATGTGATCATACACCCCAAGTCATAGAAATTATTATACAGTGACACACCGCCATATGTGTTCATTAATGACATATCACCAAATATATAATCTATTTATATGCCTTCTGTTACAAACTGCTGTTTGTAACTGGCCCTTTAAATGGAAAATTGCCCTGCTTCCCTGGATTTTGGAGAAGCCTATTTGCCAGCCTCCTTCCACATGACTATGGCCCCTGGAAGATTGTGCCCCTGAGGACATATTGACTTTTGTTGGGTGTGTGTGGCCCTTTAAGAACCATCTGGGGACATATTGTGACTTTGATGAACAATGCCCCTTTAAGACTATGTCCCCAGACCTGTGAAATGACTTGTCCCTGGCTTTCTCCCACTTGGTTCAGTTTCATTGTGTGCCATTAAGAGTTAAATTTTGTTCAGCTTCAAGAAACCTATTCTAAATACAAGTCTGCTGGGATTAGCTCTAATTAGGTTTAGTGATCAACTTTCCCATTGTCTAATCAGACTAGTATTGATAAGGTGGACTGCATTGTTTTATTGTGTGTAATGTTATCTGCTGAAGTAAATGTTGTGGCCTGTCAAAGGGAGTGTCTCTCTATCTAATATCAAATGTGTGATGGGGGATTTTATGCCTCCCCCTGAGAGTGTCCTGTTTGCATGTAACCTCAATAAAAAGGAGGCTGTGTGCTCCAGCACATCAGACCTATTTTCTGTCCCTCTAACTTGCAGCTTTGACTCATGTTTGTAGGGGACAGCTTCAGCTAATATCACTACAGGGATTGCTGACTATGGTGCTGATGATTCTTTGGTGAGCGCTAGGAGCATCCTTTTCTACGGTCCAACTTCCAGCCAGCCTGGAGGCAACCGTAACATTTGGCGGCAGCGGTGGGATTGGCGTCCTAGCGCAAGGAGCAGCACCACAACAGCACTGGTATCGTAGGAAAGTTATTGAGGGCAACGCTAGCCACTGCACAGCGTCCCTACCTACAGCAGCATGGAGCTGACAAGATACTGGTCAGAACCCTGTGAAGAGCACCTCAACCTGATCCGTCGCTATGAGGGCGCGGATTTCGTTCCAGAGGTAAAGAGGCGGCTAGTCCGATATGGTCCAGACCCTGCGCAGGAGGTAGTCAGTCGCCTCATCCGGGAATTGGCTACTGAGAACGAAGCAGCACGAGCCTTTGAGCGCCAACTGTGGAGTTTGAGGGTATGGACACCTGGTCTCTCTCCCCAGCCGCAGCATGTTCCACAGGGAGAGGAGAGCAGCGACCTCCCTCCCCAGCGGCAGTATACCATGCAGAGGGAAGAGACAACCAGTCCCCTTCCCCAGCCAGAGATACCAGAGGCAGCAGGCCTCATAGACTGGTCCTGGGAGGACCCCCAGCAGGCAGGTGGAGATGGGACCGCAGTCTCTCTACCGGCCCTACAGGGATGCTGGGCAGGCGGCCCAGATCCCCAGCGACAGACCCAGCTACAGGGAGGGGAGAGCATCGACCTCCCTCCCCAGCCGGAGTGTGCCTTCCAGGGAGAGGAGACAACCGGTCTCTCTCCCCAGCCGCAGCATGTTCCACAGGAAGCGGAGAGCATCGACCTCCCTTCCCAACGGCCACCGGAGTATCAGGAGGAGGAGGTAAGCCAATCTCCCCCTCCCCAGCTAACTCCTAACTTGGGCCCAGGGTTAACAGTGGAGATGTTAACCCCCACTGACCCCCACGTTCCCTTTGCCACCGGGCAGGACTATGCCCCAATTCCCCCAGCAGAAGAGCTGGCATCAGAACAGAGCGCTGCTGGCCTCTGCCCTACAGACCCCCTTGTTACAGGACTGGCCTGCAAACCCCTCACCCCAGCAGAAGCGCTGGCACCAGGGCAGAGTGCCGCTGGCCTCTGCCCCCCAAGTACCATCAGCTATTTGCCCAGCTGCGCCAGGAAGGCCGAGGATGCTGCACTTTCATCCTGCAACCTGGAACTTACAGGCCAGTACTACGTATTGTGGGGGGGCTACTTTGCTGCTAGCGATTATTTGTGGGTGGGTTGCGAGACTAACTTGGGCACTGACCGGCAGAAGGTCAGGTGCCTGGTTAGTCTCCCTCCAAAAGGGGAGATATGTTACAAACTGCTGTTTGTAACTGGCCCTTTAAATGGAAAATTGCCCTGCTTCCCTGGATTTTGGAGAAGCCTATTTGCCAGCCTCCTTCCACATGACTATGGCCCCTGGAAGATTGTGCCCCTGAGGACATATTGACTTTTGTTGGGTGTGTGTGGCCCTTTAAGAACCATCTGGGGACATATTGTGACTTTGATGAACAATGCCCCTTTAAGACTATGTCCCCAGACCTGTGAAATGACTTGTCCCTGGCTTTCTCCCACTTGGTTCAGTTTCATTGTGTGCCATTAAGAGTTAAATTTTGTTCAGCTTCAAGAAACCTATTCTAAATACAAGTCTGCTGGGATTAGCTCTAATTAGGTTTAGTGATCAACTTTCCCATTGTCTAATCAGACTAGTATTGATAAGGTGGACTGCATTGTTTTATTGTGTGTAATGTTATCTGCTGAAGTAAATGTTGTGGCCTGTCAAAGGGAGTGTCTCTCTATCTAATATCAAATGTGTGATGGGGGATTTTATGCCTCCCCCTGAGAGTGTCCTGTTTGCATGTAACCTCAATAAAAAGGAGGCTGTGTGCTCCAGCACATCAGACCTATTTTCTGTCCCTCTAACTTGCAGCTTTGACTCATGTTTGTAGGGGACAGCTTCAGCTAATATCACTACAGGGATTGCTGACTATGGTGCTGATGATTCTTTGGTGAGCGCTAGGAGCATCCTTTTCTACGGTCCAACTTCCAGCCAGCCTGGAGGCAACCGTAACACCTTCTAATCATTGTCGTCTCACAGTTATCATGTGTAAAACGTAAGGCAGCAGATATATGGTATAATAGCGCATGTTGATCTATTTTTTTGTCAGAATGGTAATACAGAAGTGGATACAGGATACACATATATGATGAATTACAGTTTATTCTAATCAATGTAATTACCATGCGTATAAAATGTAGTAAGCCATACAATTCTTTTCATTACATAGGCGTTGATAACGTGACTACTGTACGATATAAGACATGTAAGGTAATACCAATGATATACATTAGTAAACAGGTATACATAAGAATCCCATCTTCACAAAAGTGTCTTATACATCATTTAAGTATGACAAATAGGCTGGGCAGGATGACCACCAGTCAAAATCTGAAACAAAATGCTTATTCCTAACATTATCTTAGTCATAAGAAGAATAACAATAATAGGTGGTTTATATGAATTTTAATTTGAGTCTTTATTAACGTTGTCAGGCAAATCTGGTCTCTAAAGTGGAACATATCCTTAGTGTGTCACTAAGGTAATTTAAGTCATAAGAAGTATTCCAAAATAACAATCCACAAATGTATATACCACTAGGAGAGTTCCTGATCAAAGCGTGTCTCAAAACCATCCTTTGTCATAGGATGGTTTTAGTAATAATCTTGGTGAAGAACTGGGGAAGATTATGAGACACTACTAATATTGCTACCAGTAATCAAGTGTAGAAAATCAGCATCTATATGGAAAAAGGGTGGAGCACCAAATATTGTCTTGTAATGATAAAACCCCTACAAAAATGTTTTATTCCATTTTTAATTCAAGTTTTACATATACCTACACTAGTAGCTTTGTTACTTTTTAATAGTACCCTAATAAATGTTAAGTTTTATTGTCATACTCGCTTCGGACAGCCTCTACTGTCAGTTCTTTTCAGTATAACTTTTCTTGTGTGCTCAGTAACTGTCCTATGTCCTCTCTTCATATTTTTTTCAGTTGACAGTCTTATAGCAACGCTCCTAACATGGGCTTGAGTGATGGAAGCAGGCAGTGAAACTCATTATCACTGATTGCTTAGGAGCTGTTAATACGAGTCTGGATGGGTTCGCAGAAAGACTCTCCTTGCATCTCCAGACTCAAACATTCGTCAATGCTCTCACTGAGAGGCTAACAAGACTACTTAAAACTCCAGTCCCATTGATAATGGTATTGAGCCAATTGTTCGTTCCTGTGAGTGCACTTCTCTCTGTATGTATTTAGTCTCCCTATGGGAAAAAGGGGCAACTAGACGTGGACTCCTTGCTCAGTGTGCTTAGAGGAATATAGCTACACCTCACTGACGAGGCCCAATGAAGGCTGAAACGATCGTCTGGGGTTGCTGTGTTCCGTGTTCAGAGAGGAATTGTCTGGTATTTCGACGCTGGACTGACCATAATAGGCGGGATCAGACTGATATGGAATCCAAAAAGTATCAGTCAGCACCTGAACCACTTGCACGCCACATAGGGGTACCACCAAACCCTACCAAATGTAGTGAAAGTCCAAAGAGTATGGCAGCAATAACAAAATTTATGCTTACCTGATAAATTCCTTTCTCCTGTAGTGTAGTCAGTCCACGGGTCATCCATTACTTATGGGATTATAACTCCTCCCTATCAGGAAGTGCAAGAGGATCACCCAAGCAGAGCTGCTATATAGCTCCTCCCCTCTACGTCATACCCAGTCATTCGACCGAAACCAAACGAGAAAGGAGAAACTATAGGGTGCAGTGGTGACTGGAGTTTAATTTAAAATTTAGACCTGCCATAAAAAACAGGGCGGGCCGTGGACTGACTACACTACAGGAGAAAGGAATTTATCAGGTAAGCATAAATTTTGTTTTCTACTGTTAAGTGTAGTCAGTCCACGGGTCATCCATTACTTATGGGATACCAATACCAAAGCTAAAAGTACACGGATGACGGGAGGGACAGGCAGGGTCTTTACACGGAAGGAACCACTGCCTGAAGAACCTTTCTCCCAAAAACAGCCTCCGAAGAAGCAAAAGTGTCAAATTTGTAAAATTTTGAAAAAGTGTGAAGTGAAGACCAAGTTGCAGCCTTGCAAATCTGTTCAACAGAGGCCTCATTCTTAAAGGCCCAAGTGGAAGCCACAGCTCTAGTAGAATGAGCCGTAATCCTTTCAGGAGGCTGCTGTCCAGCAGTCTCATAGGCTAAACGTATTATGCTACGAAGCCAAAAAGAGAGAGAGGTAGCCGAAGCTTTTTGACCTCTCCTCTGTCCAGAATAAACGACAAACAGGGAAGAAGTTTGTCGAAAATCTTTAGTTGCCTGTAAATAAAATTTCAGGGCACGGACTACGTCCAGATTGTGTAGAAGTCGTTCCTTCTTTGAAGAAGGGTTAGGGCACAATGATGGAACAACAATCTCTTGATTGATATTCCTGTTAGTGACTACCTTAGGTAAGAACCCAGGTTTAGTACGCAGAACTACCTTGTCTGAATGAAAAATCAGATAAGGAGAATCACAATGTAAGGCCGATAACTCAGAGACTCTTCGAGCCGAGGAAATAGCCATTAAAAACAGAACCTTCCAAGATAACAGCTTGATATCAATGGAATGAAGGGGTTCAAACGGAACACCCTGTAAAACGTTAAGAACTAAGTTTAAGCTCCACGGCGGAGCAACAGTCTTAAACACAGGCTTAATCCTGGCCAAAGCCTGACAAAAAGCCTGAACGTCTGGAACTTCTGACAGACGTTTGTGTAAAAGGATGGACAGAGCTGAGATCTGTCCCTTTAAAGAACTAGCAGATAAACCCTTTTCTAAACCTTCTTGTAGAAAAGACAATATCCTAGGAATCCTAACCTTACTCCATGAGTAACTCTTGGATTCGCACCAATGTAAGTATTTACGCCATATTTTATGGTAAATTTTCCTGGTAACAGGTTTCCTAGCCTGTATTAAGGTATCAATTACTGACTCCGAAAATCCACGCTTTGATAAAATCAAGCGTTCAATCTCCATGCAGTCAGCCTCAGAGAAATTAGATTTTGATGTTTGAAAGGATCCTGAATTAGAAGGTCCTGTCTCAGAGGCAGAGACCAAGGTGGACAGGATGACATGTCCAGTAGATCTGCATACCAGGTCCTGCATGGCCACGCAGGCGCTATTAGAATCACCGATGCTCTCTCCTGTTTGATCCTGGCAATCAATCGAGGAAGCATCGGGAAGGGTGGAAACACATAAGCCATCTTGAAGGCCCAAGGTGCTGTCAGAGCATCTATCAGAACCGCTCCCGGGTCCCTGGACCTGGACCCGTAACAAGGAAGCTTGGCGTTCTGGCGAGACGCCATGAGATCCAGATCTGGTTTGCCCCAACGCCAAAGTATTTGGGCAAAGACCTCCGGATGAAGTTCCCACTCCCCCGGATGAAAAGTCTGGCGACTTAGAAAATCCGCCTCCCAGTTCTCCACGCCTGGGATGTGGATCGCTGATAGGTGGCAAGAGTGAGACTCTGCCCAGTGAATTATCTTTGAGACTTCCATCATCGCTAGGGAACTCCTTGTCCCTCCTTGATGGTTGATATAAGCCACAGTCGTGATGATGTCCGACTGAAACCTGATGAACCTCAGAGTTGCTAGCTGAGGCCAAGCTAGAAGGGCATTGAAAACTGCTCTTAATTCCAGAATGTTTATGGGAAGGAGACTCTCCTCCTGAGTCCATGATCCCTGAGTCTTCGGGGAATTCCAGACAGCGCCCCAACCTAGCAGGCTGGCGTCTGTTGTTACAATCGTCCAATCTGTCTGCTGAAGGGCATCCCCTTGGACAGATGTGGTCGAGAGAGCCACCATAGAAGAGAATTTCTGGTCTCTTGATCCAGATTCAGCATAGGGGACAAATCTGAGTAATCCCCATTCCACTGACTTAGCATGCACAATTGCAGTGGTCTGAGATGCAGGCGTGCAAAGGGAACTATGTCCATTGCCGCTACCATTAAGCCGATTACCTCCATGCATTGAGCCACTGACGGGTGTGGAATGGAATGAAGGACACAGCAAGCATTTAGGAGTTTTGTTAACCTGTCCTCTGTCAGGTAAATTTTCATTTCTACCGAATCTATAAGAGTCCCTAAGAAGGGAACTCTTGTGAGTGGCAATAGAGAACTCTTTTCTTCGTTCACCTTCCACCCATGTGACCTTAGAAATGCCAGTACTAACTCTGTATGAGACTTGGCAGTTTGGAAACTTGAAGCTTGTATCAGAATGTCGTCTAGGTACGGAGCTACCGATATTCCTTGCGTTCTTAGTACCGCCAGAAGAGAACCCAGAACCTTTGTGAAGATTCTTGGAGCAGTAGCTAACCCGAAGGGAAGAGCTACAAACTGGTAATGCCTGTCTAGGAAGGCAAACCTTAGGTACCGGTAATGATCTTTGTGAATCGGTATGTGAAGGTAGGCATCCTTTAAATCCACTGTGGTCATGTACTGACCCTTTTGGATCATGGGTAAGATTGTCCGAATAGTTTCCATTTTGAACGATGGAACTCTTAGGAATTTGTTTAGGATCTTTAAATCCAAGATTGGTCTGAAGGTTCCTTCTTTCTTGGGAACCACAAACAGATTTGAGTAAAACCCTTGTCCGTGTTCCGACCGCGGAACCGGGTGGATCACTCCCATTAGTAAAAGATCTTGTACACAGCGTAGAAACGCCTCTTTCTTTATCTGGTTTGTTGACAACCTTGAAAGATGAAATCTCCCTTTTGGAGGAGAAGCTTTGAAGTCCAGAAGATATCCCTGAGATATGATATCTAACGCCCAGGGATCCTGGACATCTCTTGCCCAAGCCTGGGCGAAGAGAGAAAGTCTGCCCCCCACTAGATCCGTTTCCGGATTGGGGGCCCTCACTTCATGCTGTCTTAGGGGCAGCAGCAGGTTTTCTGGCCTGCTTGCCCTTGTTCCAGGTCTGGTTAGGTTTCCAGCCCTGTCTGTAGCGAGCAACAGTTCCTTCCTGTTTTGGAGCGGAGGAAGTTGATGCTGCTCCTGCCTTGAAGTTACGAAAGGCACGAAAATTAGACTGTCTAGCCCTTGGTTTGGCTCTGTCTTGAGGCAGGGCATGGCCCTTACCTCCAGTAATGTCAGCGATAATTTCTTTCAAACCGGGCCCGAATAATGTCTGCCCCTTGAAAGGTATGTTAAGCAATTTAGATTTAGAAGTCACATCAGCTGACCAGGATTTAAGCCACAGCGCTCTGCGCGCCTGAATGGCGAATCCGGAGTTCTTAGCCGTAAGCTTAGTTAAATGTACTACGGCATCAGAAATAAATGAATTAGCTAGCTTAAGGACTCTAAGCTTGTCTGTAATCTCATCCAACGTAGCTGAGCTAATGGTCTCTTCCAGAGACTCAAACCAGAATGCCGCCGCAGCCGTGACAGGCGCAATGCATGCAAGGGGTTGCAATATAAAACCTTGTTGAACAAACATTTTCTTAAGGTAACCCTCTAACTTTTTATTCATTGGATCTGAAAAAGCACAGCTATCCTCCACCGGGATAGTGGTACGCTTAGCTAAAGTAGAAACTGCTCCCTCCACCTTAGGGACCGTCTGCCATAAGTCCCGTGTGGTGGCGTCTATTGGAAACATTTTTCTAAATATAGGAGGGGGTGAGAAAGGCACACCGGGTCTATCCCACTCCTTGTTAACAATTTCTGTAAGCCTTTTAGGTATAGGAAAAACGTCAGTACACGTCGGTACCACAAAATATTTATCCAGCCTACATATTTTCTATGGGATTCCACCCGTGTTACAATCATTCAGAGCCGCTAATACCTCCCCTAGTAACACACGGAGGTTCTCAAGCTTAAATTTAAAATTTGAAATGTCTGAATCCAGTTTATTTGGATCAGATCCGTCACCCACAGAATGAAGCTCTCCGTCTTCATGTTCTGCAAATTGTGACGCAGTATCAGACATGGCCCTAGTATTATCAGCGCACTCTGTTCTCACCCCAGAGTGGTCGCGTTTACCCCTAAGTTCTGGCAATTTAGATAAAACTTCAGTCATAACATTAGCCATGTCTTGCAAAGTGATTTGTAAGGGCCGCCCTGATGTACTTGGCGCCACAATATCACGCACCTCCTGAGCGGGAGATGCAGGTACTGACACGTGAGGAGAGTTAGTCGGCATAACTTCCCCCTCGTCTGGTGAAATTTTCTTGACATGTACAGATTGGCTTTTACTTAAAGTAGCATCAATGCAATTAGTACACAAATTTCTATTGGGCTCCACATTGGCCTTTGAACATATTGCACAAAGAGATTCCTCTGTGTCAGACATGTTTAAACAAACTAGCAATTAGACTAGCAAGCTTGGAAAATACTTTTCAAATAAATTTACAAGCAATATAAAAAACGTTACTGTGCCTTTAAGAAGCACACAAAACTGTCACAGTTGAAATAACAATGAACCGGATTAGTTATAGTAACCACATTTTCACATTAAATGCATAAATTTAGCAAAGGATTGCACCCACTAGCAAATGGATGATTAACCCCTTAATACCAAAAAACGGATAACAAATAAAAATATATACGTTTTTATCACAGTCAAAGCACAGTCTCACAGGTCTGCTGTGAGTGATTACCTCCCTCAAAACTAGTTTTGGAGACCCCTGAGCTCTGTAGAGACGTCCTGGATCATGCAGGGAGAACAAGGAAGACTTGTGACTGAATTTCTACTGCGCAGTAAAGCGCCAAAATAGGCCCCTCCCACTCATAATACAACAGTGGGGAAGCTCAGTAAACTGATTTTATTCAAAACAAACGACAGCCATGTGGAAAAATAATGCCCATAAAATTTTTCACCAAGTACCTCAGAGAAAAAACGATTAACATGCCAGTAAACGTTTTAAATATAAACATATGAAATGTTATTAAAAAGCCTGTTGCTAGTCGCTTTCACTGCAGAAAAGGCTATAAGTTATATGTATACAATATTTTCTTAGTGAAGTGTCATTCCCCAGAAATACTTCAGTGCAAACATACATACATATCAGCCTGATACCAGTTGCTACTACTGCATTTAAGGCTGTACTTACATTACATCGGTATTAGCAGTATTTTCTCAGTCAATTCCATTCCTTAGAAAATAATATACTGCAACATACCTCCCTTGCAGGTGAACCCTGCCCGCTGTCCCCTGTTCTGAAGTTACCTCGCTCCTCAGAATGGCCGAGAACAGCAAATGGATCTTAGTTACGTCCGCTAAGATCATACACAACTCAGGTAGATTCTTCTTCTAATGCTGCCTGAGAAAAAACAACACACTCCGGTGCTGTTTAAAATAACAAACTTTTGATTGAAGAAATAAAAACTAAGTTTAACAACCACAGTCCTCTCACACGTCCTATCTATTAGTTAGGTGCAAGAGAATGACTGGGTATGACGTAGAGGGGAGGAGCTATATAGCAGCTCTGCTTGGGTGATCCTCTTGCACTTCCTGATAGGGAGGAGTTATAATCCCATAAGTAATGGATGACCCGTGGACTGACTACACTTAACAGGAGAAAAGTAGTTTATAAATGGTCTTTATTGGAGCACAACAAACAAGATAGCAGCAACGTTTCTGGAGCTTCCTCCCTTTGTCAAGCCCCTTTGACAAAGGGAGGAAGCTCCCGAAACGTCGCTGCTATCTTGTTTGTTGTGCTCCAATAAAGACCATTTATAAACTACTTATTGCTGCCATACTCTTTGGACTTATCAGACTGATATACTACAGGAAAGTTCTACTCTGTGAAAAGCATTACTGGGCTAAAAAGCTGCACCCGGGTGGTAAATCGCCAAAGAACAGGCTAACAATGGTATTGAGACAGTTGTTCGTTCCTGTGAGTGCACTTCTCTCTGTATGTATTTAGTGACACTCGTCAACACTGATTGCTTAGGAGCTGTTAATACGAGTCTGGATGGGTTTGCAGAAAGACTCTCTCTGCATCTCTAGACTCTAACATTCGTCAATGCTCTCACTGACAGGCTCACAAAACTACTTAAAACTCCAGTCCCATTTTGAAGAGTAGATACTCTTCATAAGGAACTACTCTGAATCTTCTGACACTTCTCTGCAACCTCCTGTGACGAAAAGCAAAGAATGACTGGGATATGAGGGAAGTAGGGGGAGTATTTAAGCCTTTGGCTGGGGTGTCTTTGCCTCCTCCTGATGGTCAGGTTCAGTATTTCCCAACAGTAAGAAATGATGCCGTGGACTCTCCTTATGTTAAGAAGGAAATTGCTGCCATAGCTGCGCTACTTACCCCCTTCACTGTGCTTTAGTACTGAATCAGAACGAGGCTAGCATTGCAACCTATGGAAGCGCACTGTAGTGAGCACAATGCTTCCCAGCAATGCGAACCTGAGCTCGCGTACACATTGCTGTTAACTTGTAATACCAGCGCAGACTAGCGTGTGCTGGTATTACAAAGTAAAAACTTGTAATCTACCCTAAGTTTCTTTTGTTGAAAAGCAGAGACGTTAGCTCAGAAGTGTGCAAATGTCTGGAGCACTATATGGCAGCAGTTTGTCTGCCATGTAGTACTCCGGACACCTACCTAGGTATCTTCAACAAAGGAGACTATGTGAACTAAGCAAATTTAATAACAGAAGTAAATTAAAATGACAAAATTCTATGCTCTGTCTCAATCACAAAAGAAAATGTTTGAGTTTCATATCCATTTAAGTCAGTATTGATACATTATTAATGTATGGATTTTGAGCATTTATTTTTACAAAGAGCCATACGAACAGTGAATTTCTTTGAAGGCTTAGCGTGAGGTCTAATACATGACTACTGAAACAAACAAAAAAATCACTGTCTCAACTGGAATATGACACTCAATCATAAGATTTAAATACTTAGGGGCCGATTTATCACGGCCCGAATGGGGCTGTATACCACTGTTTCCGCGCAAGCCTTCAGGCTCGCCAGAAACAGGAGTTAAGAAGCAGCCGTCTTAAGATCGCTGCTCCTTTACTCGTCCGCTGCCTCTGAGGCTGCGGACATCAATCTGCCCGATCTCATACGATCGGGTTGATTGACACCCCCTGTGAATCTGCAGGGGGCGGCATTGCACAAGCAGTTCACCAGAACCGCTTGTGCAATGTTAAATCGGCATTCTGCTATGTCGGGCGGACATGATCGCTACAGCGGATCGTGTCCATCCGACAGTAAATCGGCCCCTCTATATTCTATGGTATCCTGACTTTATAATCTCTAGCAGTTTGCCATTCAATATTATGATCAAACGGTGAATAGGACATTTGACTATTTTAAACACAAGCCAAATGTGTTCACAAATAAGCTCAGTATGTAAAAAATCTTTACTAGAAGTCTGTTTATACATAAAACATGAAAAGATAAATAATTAAAAGTACCGTATTTTTCGCTCCATAAGAAGCACCTGACCATAAGACGCACCTAGTTTTTAGAGGAGGAAAAGAAGAAAAAAAAATATTCTGAATCAAATGGTGTAGTAAACTATTTAATAAACTCTAACAGAATAATAGAACAGCAGTCAACAGTGGAATAAAGAACCATCATCATATATGAAGCATGGTTAGCTTTGCAAATCCTGCAGTCTGCCCTTTCTATTCTTAGAATTATAAGATAAACATTTTTCAGATCTAAATTACAGGAAATTAAGGAAAAATATATTGAAAAGCTTTTTATTTTATTTGATAAACCTGTCCCTTTAACAACAGGTGGGATCCGACTCTGTTAGTTGTTCTCAGGTATGTGGGTCCTATTCAGTGAGTTGAACTAATTAGCAGGGCTGACCTGAAAACCTGGACTGGATCTACCAGCAGAAATGTGGGGTCCTCTATTTCAAGCAAGAGCCAGACTATGTTGTTTTTTTTTAATTTTATTTCTTTTCAATGACCATGAACACTTCACTTTATACTAACTTCATGTCACATATACAATCATCGGCTGGCAGTGGCACAGACAGTTGAGTTACTAAGTTGAGTACAGCCTCCTTACCAGCGCAGTTTTCTTCTTGTACGATTCAGAAACAGCGCGCACAGCCGGTAAGCCACTCCCACACTCAGTCACGGCACGCACACTCCCAGACAGTCTGACACTCAGAGACAGCGCTGCGCAATACGTAACATAAGGTTAGTGTACAGTACACACAGCCTCAGGAGGGAGGCAGATGATAACTCGATGTTGAGAAAAAGGAAATTTATGCTTACCTGATAAATTGATTTCTTCTACGATACGACGAGTCCACAGATTCATCCTTACTTGTGGGATATTATCCTCCTGCTAACAGGAAGTGGCAAAGAGCACCACAGCAGCGCTGTCTATATAGCTCCCCCCTTGACTTCACCCCCCAGTCATTCGACCAAAGGTATAGGAAGAAAAAGGAGAAACTAAAAAGGTCCAGAGGTGACTGAAGTTTGAAAAATAAAAATATAATCTGTCCAAAATGACAGGGAGGGCCGTGGACTCGTCGTATCGTAGAAGAAATCAATTTATCAGGTAAGCATAAATTTCCTTTTCTTCTACTAGATACGACGAGTCCACGGATTCATCCTTACTTGTGGGATACAATACCAAAGCAACAGGACACGGATGAACGGGAGGGACAAGACAGATACCTAAACGGAAGGCACCACTGCTTGAAGAACTTTTCTCCCAAAAATAGCCTCAGAAGAAGCAAAGGTATCAAATTTGGAAAATTTGGAAAAGGTATGAAGGGAGGACCAAGTCGCAGCCTTACAAATCTGTTCAACAGAAGCATCGTTCTTAAAAGCCCATGTGGAAGCCACCGCTCTAGTAGAGTGAGCTGTAATTTTTTCAGGCGGCTGCTGTCCAGCAGTCTCGTATGCCAAACGGATGATGCTTTTCAGCCAAAAAGAAAGAGAGGTAGCCGTAGCTTTTTGACCCCTACGCTAAACAACAAATAGGGAAGATGTTTGACGGAAATCCTTGGTCGCGTGTAAGTAAAACTTCAAGGCACGAACCACTTCCAAGTTATGTAACAGACACTCCTTCTTAGAAGAAGGATTAGGACACAGAGAAGGAACAACAATTTCCTGATTAATATTCTTATTTGAGACAACCTTAGGAAGGAATCCAGGTTTAGTACGCAAAACCACCTTATTAGAATGGAATATAAGATAAGGCGAGTCACATTGTAACGCAGAAAGTTCAGAAACTCTTTGAGCCGAAGAGATAGCAACTAAAAACAAAACTTTCCAAGATAATAGCTTAATATCTATGGAATGCATGGGTTCAAATGGAACCCCTTGAAGCACATTTAGAACTAAATTCAAACTCCATGGCGGAGCAACAGGTTTAAACACAGGCTTGATTCTAACTAAAGCCTGACAAAAAGACTGAACGTCTGGGACATCCGCCAGACGCTTGTGTAGTAAATTGACAAAGCAGAAATTTGTCCCTTTAAGGAACTAGCCGATAATCCCTTCTCCAATCCTTCTTGGAGAAAAGACAAAATCCTAGGAATCCTAATCCTACTCCATGAGTGGCCCTTGGATTCGCACCAATAAAGATATTTACGCCATATCTTATGGTAAATTTTCCTAGTGACAGGCTTCCGAGCCTGAATCAAGGTATCAATGACCGACTCAGAGAATCCCCGCTCAGATAAAATCATGCGTTCAATCTCCAGGCAGTCAGTTGCAGAGAAATTAGATTTGGATGTTGGAACGGACCTTGAATGAGAAGGTCCTGTCTCAGCGGCAGTTTCCACGGTGGCAGAGATGACATTTCCACCAGGTCTGCATACCAAGTCCTGCGTGGCCACGCAGGCGCTATCAAGATTTCCAAAGCCCTCTCCTGTTTGATTCTGGCAATCAGACGAGGTAGGAGAGGAAAAGGAGGAAACACATAAGCCAGGTTGAACGACCAAGGTACTGCTAGAGCATCTATCAGTACTGCTTGGGGTCCCTTGATCTGGACACGTAACAAGGAAGTTTGGCATTCTGACGAGATGCCATCAGATCCAATTCCGGTGTGCCCCATTGACGAATCAATGCCGCAAACACCTCCGGATGGAGCTCCCACTCCCCCGGATGAAAAGTCTGACGACTTAGAAAATCCGCTTCCCAGTTCTCCACTCCTGGGATGTAGATCGCTGATAGATGGCAAAAGTGAGTCTCTGCCCATCGAATTATCTTGGAAACCTCTATCATCGCTAGAGAACTCTTTGTTCCCCCTTGATGATTGATATAAGCTACAGTCGTGATATTGTCCGACTGGAATCTTATGAATTTGGCCAAGGCCAACTGAGGCTACGCTTGAGGTGCGTTTAATATTGCTCTCAGTTCCAGAATATTGATTGGCAGTAGGGACTCCTCTTGAGTCCACACACCCTGAGCCTTCAGGGAATTCCAGACTGCACCCCAACCCAAGAGGCTGGCGTCCGTCGTCACTATGACCCATGCTGGTCTGCGGAAGCACATTCCCTGGGACAGATGATCCTGTGACAACCACCAGAGAAGAGAGTCTCTGGTCTCTAGATCCAGATTTATCTGAGGAGATAAATCTGCATAATCCCCATTCCACTGTCTGAGCATGCACAGCTGCAGTGGTCTGAGATGTAAGCGAGCAAACGGAACGATGTCCATTGCCGCTACCATTAATCCAATGACCTCCATACACTGCGCCACTGATGGCCGAGGAATGGACTGAAGTGCTCGGCAAGTGGTTAAGATCTTTGACTTTCTGACCTCCGTCAGAAATATTTTCATGTCTACCGAGTCTATCAGAGTTCCTAGGAATGGAACTCTTGTCAGTGGAACTAGTGAACTCTTTTGTATATTCACCTTCCACCCGTGAGTTCTTAGAAAAGCCAACACGATGTCCGTGTGAGATTTGGCTAGCTGGTAAGTTGACGCCTGAATCAAAATATCGTCCAGATAGGGCTTGAAGAAATTAAAAACTATAATTTTATCACCTCTTTCACTTTACCTCTTCCTATTACTTAGTGTAGGCAAAGAGAATGACTGGGGGGTGGAGTCAAGGGGGAGCTATATAGAAAGCTCTGCTGTGGTGCTCTTTGCCACTTCCTGTTAGCAGGAGGATAATATCCCACAAGTAAGGATGAATCCGTGGACTCGTCGTATCTAGTAGAAGAAATGACGTCACTGGCGCAAGCGAAGTGAAAATCTTAAAGGGACATAAAACTCATATGCTAAATTACTTGAAACTGATGCAATATAACTGTAAAAAGCTGTCAGGAAAATATCACCTGAGCATCTCTATGTAAAAAAGGAAGATATTTTACCTTACAATTTCCTCAGCTCAGCAAAGTAAGTTCTGAGTAAAAAGTTATACTTAGCTGCTCCCAGCTGTAGGTAAAAAAAAATAAAAAAATGAAGAAATGAACAGCAGCCAATCAGCATCAACAGTGCTGAGGTCATGAACTCTTTTACTGTGATCTCATGAGATTTCACTTAACTCTCATGAGATTTCACTGTAAACTTCCTTACACTGAATAGGGAAATAAGATGAGAGTGCACAAGGCTCAACCCCTTAGCTGTCAAGGGACAATCTAGTCAAAATTAAACATTCATGATTTAGATAGGACATGCAATTTTAAACAACTTTCCAATTTACTTTTATACTCAAATTTTCTTTGTTTTCTTGTTATTCTTTGTTGTAAGCTAAACCTAGGTAGGCTCATATGCTAATTTCTAAGCCCTTGAAGGCTCT
This sequence comes from Bombina bombina, assembly GCF_027579735.1. Classification (NCBI taxonomy): domain Eukaryota; kingdom Metazoa; phylum Chordata; class Amphibia; order Anura; family Bombinatoridae; genus Bombina; species Bombina bombina. The sequence goes on from NC_069510.1 coordinate 95,965,570, forward strand.
TATCTCAGGGAATTTTGACAGTTTTCACAGCTAGTTAGTTTATGAGTGCCATATAGATAACATTGTGCTCATGCACATAGTTACCTAAGAGTCAGCACTGATTGACTAAAATGCATGTCAATCAAAAGAACTAAAATAATGGGGCTTAGATGCCGATGCAGAGGCTTAGATACAAGGTAATCACAGAGGTAAAAAGTGTATTAATTTAAACGTGTTGGTTATGCAAAACTGGGGAATAGGTAATAAAGGGATTATATATCTTTTTACAGTAAAACAGTAAAAATTCTGGAGAAGACTGTCCATTTAATCCCTCCCACTTTCCCATTATTCTTTAGTTATACATATTGTCAAGAGAAAGGAAAAAATAAGAAAGAAGGTAAGGAAAAGCAGGGTAAAAGAAGTGCAAACTGGTACTGCCCCCAACTGTTATGGAAAAAAACATGGGCGGGCCTCTTGGACTCACACCTTCATGAAAGAACTTAATTTATCAGGTAAGTATAAAATGTGTTTTCTTTTGAAACGTCTGTTCCCGCTCTTCTCCAGGAGTTTACTAGATATGGGGAGGTCTCTGACTTTCTGCTGAATGCCACTAAGTCAGAGGTACTAGGGGTCAATCTAGACCAGCCTACTAGAAACTGGCTGTGTGAACATAGCCCATTTCAGATTAAGGACAAGCAACTAAAGTACCTGGGAATTTATTTGACAGTCTCCATTATGGACTTAGTGGAGGCAAACTATGTTGGACCTCAACGCGAAATTGCTGCTGACCTTTCAGCATGGAGACATAAAAATGTTTCCTGGCTTGGAAGAATCGGAGTCGTAAAAATGAAAGTGCTCCCTAGGCTACTTTACTTGTTTCAGACACTGCCTATTCCGCTCCCTCCTACTTTCCTCACACAGCTTCAAAGTCTAATTGAGGAATATATATGGCAGGGCACTAGACCCAGGATTAACAGAGGGACAATGTACCAAACGAGAGAAGAGGGTGGCTTGGGTCTTCCAGACCTAAGGCTATATAGAAAGGCGGTAATCTTGCAAAGAGTAGTCGAATGGTGTCAGGGGAACTCACAAAAAGACTGGATCTCCCTGGACAGAGATATTCTACAAGTTAGCGACTTGAAGTCGCTATTGTGGACGCACAGCAAATATAGACCCACCCAATTGACAAAGTTCCCCCTTTTGGAAGAACTATTCGGAATATGGGATACCACGTTACGGGTTGATTCCCATTTAACTGCTCTTTATTCACCCTTAACGCCAATATATGGGAACCCTGACCTGCCTTTGCTGACCAGGCTGACCTCGGAACAGAATCAACTCTTTAAGAATCATGCGGCTAGTTTTGTCCTACAGGGGAGACTAAAGACGAAAGAGGAGATACTGTTGGAGTTCCCAGACCTTCCTTTGTCATGGTTTACCTACTTGCAAATTGGGCACTATATTAACACCCATAAAAATAAGCGGCAACTATTGAGGGACGCTACCCCTTTTGAATCCTTGTGTATGCAACGTACAACATCTAGACACTTAGTATCCATCATCTACACTCTACTCTTACACCCTAGGGATGGCCCTCTTCCAAACTACACAAGGGCATGGCACAAGGAATTGGACGGTGAGCTCTCCAAAGAAGAGTGGCAACGGATTTTCCGTGCTGTTAAAACTCTATCGGTCTCGGCCCGCATGCAGGAGTCACATTACAAGTTCCTAAGCCGTTGGTATCTAACACCGTCCAGACTCAAGACAATCTACCCTAGGGCTTTTGAAAAATGTTGGAGGGGATGTGGGGGCACAGGCACGATTTTGCATATTTGGTGGGACTGCCCTCTCTTGGAGAGTTTTTGGTCTTCTGTCTGGCGGGAGATTCAGAGGCTGTTAGACCTTGTGGTCCCCAAAACACCAGAAACCCTACTGTTCCACTTCCCTAACAAAATAGAAAACAAGTTAAAAAAGACCCTCTTAATGTTGATGCTAGTAGGAGCTAAGAACCTAATTCCCCAACGTTGGAAAACACCTCAGATACCCACCTTAGTGGACTGGAAGCAGAGTGTGCAAAATATTCTTCTCCTTGAAAAATACCATTATGTTAAAACTGCGAAAATGGAGGTATATGTAGAATTAATGCAGTTGTGGGAAGGACCTGAGCTAGAGTAGTAGGCAGTAAACCTGAGACCCCTGCATTTCAGGTAGTTGATGATCTTTCCCCTTGGGGTTTTTTTTTTTCTTTCTTATCCTCCCTTCTCCCACCTCTCTCCTCTTTTCCCTGTTCCCCACTTCCTCGTTCTAAACTCTTCCCCCCTCACTCACCCTATTAGGGTGTGTGATCACCCCCCCCCCCCCGTCTGTGTAAAAATCAGGGGATGGCTAGTGCTGGATCATTAATGTATAGCAGTAAGCTGGGATTTACTGAATATCATTGTACACCTTCTTCAGACCTGTTATGTTCATTTGTATATTTGATAAATAAGCATCATGTCTTCATTAGAAGGACATGGTATATGTGATTGGAAAATTATTAGAAAATGTAAGTAGAGAGCTGACCGTTTTTTGTTTTTCTTTTTTTTTTGTCTATAGCGTACAATGGATTGGTAATTGACTGTTGATCGCTCTTAATATGTACACCGGGACACCGTGTATAGAGGGTCCCCTAAATTGCTCACTTTTGTTAACTTAAGAGTTGTTCTCATTTTGTACCTTACTCTGTTTATTTGACGATCTTGTTGTATAATGCTTGAAAAAATTTTCAATAAAGCTCTCTTTAAATAAAAAAAAAAAAATGTGTTGTCTTTTATAAGATGGTAAGAGTCCTATACCCAAGCTGTAAATTCCACGAGAACACCATGAAATTGGGTGGGTAAAACATTTAAGGCAGGTAGAGGTTCTAAACAGGCACTGCAGCCTGTAGAACTTTCCTACCAAAAGCAGGCTCAGAAGAGGCAAATGTGCCAAAAAGCTGCTTGCTAAGAAGCAAACACATCAAAGCGTTAACATTTTGAAAAGGTATGCAGAGGCGACCATGTTGCAGCTTTGCAAATCTGCTCCAAAGATGCATCATTTTTGAAAGCCCAGGAAGTTGCAATTCATCTTGTAAAATGGACTCTGATACGCTTAGGGAGAGACTTCCCGCCACCAAGTAAGCCATGTGAATTACCTGTTTGAGCCAAGAAGCCAAAACTTCAGTAGTAGCCTTCTGCCCTTTACGAGTCCCAGAGTAATGAACAAACAAGCTGGAAGATTGTCTGAACACTATAGTAGCTTGAAGATAAAACTTCAATGCTCTGACTACAACAAGATTAGAAGGACCTGGACAAAAAAAAGGAAGAAAAATCTCCTTAATGATATTTTCTAAAGGAAACTAAGTTAGGAAGAAAATCTTTAGCTTTAGCTTTGTGAAAAACTAAAAATGGAGAATGACAGGATAAAATTGATAACTCAGAAACTCTCCTAGCTAAGGAAAGTGCTAACAAGAAAAGCACTTTCCAGGATAAGAGTTTGATATCAATGGAATGAATCGGTTCAATGGGAGGACCTTGCAGAACAGAAACAATTAAATTCAAATTCCAGGGTGGAGAAATAAGTCTGACAACTGGGCTAATTCTTACTAGTCCTGGACAAAAGTCTGAATATCCGGACGTTTAGCTAACTTTCTATGAAAGAGAACAGATAAAACAGAAATGTGACATTTTAGGAAGCCAGCAGATAAACCCTTGTCAAGGCCATCTTGCAAAAACTGAATAATTCTAGGAATCCTAAAGGAATACCAAGAAGATCCTCTGGCAGAACAGCATTCAAAGTATGCTTTCCAAATTTTGTGATCAGGTTACAGGTTTTCTGGCTTGTCAATAACTGAATCAAAGAGCCCTCTAGGCGTTCAACCTCCACATTGTTCAACGTAGAGATTTGAGATCCTGATGGAAAAGAGGCCCTTGAGAAAAGTGATCTTGTCTTAGACGAAGAAGCCATGGAGGAGAAGAGGGCATCTGCACTAGATCCGCATACCATGTTCTGCGGGGCCAGGCTGGAGCAATCAAGATTACCAAAGCTGTTCTGTTTGACTGAGCAATAACTCTTGGAAGTAGAACAAACACGTCCGCTAGATGAAAATTCCATGGACACACCATGGCATCTATCGTTTGAGCCTTTGGATCTCTTGATCTTGCACAATACATTGGAAGTTTGTGATTTAAATGGGAGGACATCAGACCTATGTCTGGTAGACCCCATCTGATCACTAATTGATCGAAGACATCCTGATGGAGAAACCACTCTTCTGGATGCACTAACGGCTGAGGTAATCCGTTTCCCAAATGTTCACTCCTGGCATGTGAACTGATGCTAGGAGCATTGATTCCTCTCTGCCTAAGACAGAATCTGGGACACTTCCTGTATAGCCAGTGGACTGCAGGTACCCCTTGATGATTTATATAAGCCACCGCTGTGATATTGTCCAAATGGAAACAGATAAACCTTTCTTCTTTTAAGAGGGGCCAGGACTGAAGAGCCCGAAGAATCGCTCACAGTTCCAGAATTTTGATTTGTAACCTTGCCTCCAGAGGAGACTAAATTCCTTGTGCCCTTCGAGAATTTCAGACCGCGCCCCAGCCTGAAAGACTGGTGTCTGTCATTACAATAGCCCATGATGGATGAAGAAATTACGCCCAAGGGTCACAGAAGGACCTTGTATGCACCAAGAGAGAGACTGTCTGATGGACAAATCCAGAGCAATCTGCTGTTTCAATTGGGCGATAATTTTCTAAAGGTAGAGAAAGGGAACTGCATTTGAAGCCGCAACCATAAGACCCACCACCTCCATGCATTAAGCTACTGTTGGAAAAGAAGCACTTTGCAGGGACAGACACGCCTCCTGAGTCTATCAGGAATAGAAGCATTTGGACTAAATCTATGATGACTCCTAGAAAGGATATCATTGTAGCTGGAGTTAAAGAACTCTTTGGAACATTGATTCTTAACCTTGGTCTTAGGGAATAGACAGTAGCCTTTGAATATGAACAATAGCTAGAGACAGGGAAGGAGCCGGCACTAAGATATTGTCCAGATGAGAGGCAATTGAGATCACCTGGGCTCTGATTACCACCAAAATGCACCTAGTACCTTTGTGAAGATGTAAGAAGCTGTAGCCAGACCAAATAAAAACATAATTTATGTAAGAACTTACCTGATAAATTCATTTCTTTCATATTAGCAAGAGTCCATAAGCTAGTGACGTATGGGATATACATTCCTACCAGGAGGGGCAAAGTTTCCCAAACCTCAAAATGCCTAAAAATACACCCCTCACCACACCCACAAATCAGTTTAACGAATAGCCAAGAAGTGGGGTGATAAGAAAAAGTGCGAAAGCATCAAAAATAAGGAATTGGAATAGTTGTGCTTTATACAAAAAAATCATAATCACCACAAAAAGGGTGGGTCTCATGGACTCTTGCTAATATGAAAGAAATGAATTTATCAGGTAAGTTCTTACATAAATTATGTTTTCTTTCATGTAATTAGCAAGAGTCCATGAGCTAGTGACGTATGGGATAATAAATACCCAAGATGTGGAACTTCCACGCAAGAGTCACTAGAGAGGGAGGGATAAAATAAAGACAGCCAATTCCGCTGAAAAATAATCCACACCCCAAAACAAAGTTTAAATCTTATAATGAAAAAAACTGAAATTATAAGCAGAAGAATCAAACTGAAACAGCTGCCTGAAGTACTTTTCTACCAAAAACTGCTTCAGAAGAAGAAAATACATCAAAATGGTAGAATTTAGCAAAAGTATGCAAAGAAGACCAAGTTGCTGCTTTGCAAATCTGATCAACAGAAGCTTCATTCTTAAAAGCCCAGGAAGTAGAAACTGACCTAGTAGAATGAGCTGTAATCCTTTGAGGCGGAGTTCTACCCGACTCAACATAAGCATGATGAATCAAAGACTTTAACCAAGATGCCAAAGAAATGGCAGAGGCCTTCTGACCTTTCCTAGAACCAGAAAAGATAACAAATAGACTAGAAGTCTTTCGGAAATCTTTAGTAGCTTCAACATAATATTTCAAAGCTCTTACCACATCCAAAGTAACGATCTTTCCTTAGAATTCTTAGGATTAGGACACAATGAAGGAACCACAATCTCTCTACTAATGTTGTTAGAATTCACAACCTTAGGTAAAAATTTAAATGAAGTCCGCAACACTGCCTTATCCTGATGAAAAATCAGAAAAGGAGATTCACAAGAAAGAGCAGATAACTCAGAAACTCTTCTAGCAGAAGAGATGGCCAAAAGAAACAAAACTTTCCAAGAAAGTAATTTAATATCCAGAGAATGCATAGGTTCAAAAGGAGGAGCTTGTAAAGCTCCCAGAACCAAATTTAAACTCCAAGGAGGAGAAATTGACTTAATGACAGGTTTGATACGAACCAAAGCCTGTACAAAACAATGAATATCAGGAAGATTAGCAATCTTTCTGTGAAACAGCACAGAAAGAGCAGAAATTTGTCCTTTCAAGGAACTTGCAGACAAACCTTTATCCAGACCATCCTGGAGAAACTGTAAAATTCTAGGAATTCTAAAAGAATGCCAGGAAAATTGATGAGAAGAACACCAAGAAATGTAAGTCTTCCAGACTCGATAATAGATCTTTCTAGACACAGATTTACGAGCCTGTAACATAGTATTAATTACGGAGTCAGAGAAACCTCTATGACTGAGAATTAAGCGTTCAATCTCCATACCTTCAAATTTAATGATTTGAGATCCTGATGGAAAAATGGGCCTTGAGATAGAAGGTCTGGTCTTAACGGAAGAGCCCAAGGTTGGCAAGAAGCCATCCGAACAAGATCCGCATACCAAAATCTGTGAGGCCATGCTGGAGCCACCAGCAGTACAAACGAACGCTCCTTTAGAATTTTGGAGATCACTCTTGGAAGAAGAACTAGAAGCAGAAAGATATAGGCAGGATACTTCCAAGGAAGCGACAATGCATCCACTGCCTCCGCTTGAGGATCCCTGGATCTGGACAGATACCTGGGAAGTTTCTTGTTTAGATGAGAAGCTATCAGATCTATTTCTGGAAGACCCCAGATTTGAACAATCTGAAGAAATACCTCTGGGTGAAGAGACCATTCGCCCGGATGTAACGTCTGGCGACTGAGATAATCCGCTTCCCAATTGTCTATACCTGGGATGTGAACCGCAGAAATTAGACAGGAGCTGGATTCCGCTCCATACAAGTATCCGAGATACTTCTTTCATAGCCAGAGGACTGTGAGTCCCCCCTTGATGATTGACATATGCCACGGTTGTGACATTGTCCGTCTGAAAACAAATGAACAATTCTCTCTTCAGAAGAGGCCACGACTGAAGAGCTCTGAAAATCGCACGGAGTTCCAAAATGTTGATTGGTAATCTCGCCTCCTGAGATTCCCAAACCCCCTGCGCTGTCAGAGACCCCCATACAGCTCCCCAACCTGTCAGACTTGCATCTGTTGAGATCACAGTCCAGGTTGGAAGAACAAAAGAAGCCCCTTGAACTAAACGATGGTGATCTGTCCCCCACATCAGAGAGTGTCGTACAATCGGATTTAAAGATATTAACTGTGATATCTTTGTATAATCCCTGCACCACTGGTTCAGCATACAGAGCTGAAGAGGTCGCATGTGAAAACGAGTAAAAGGGATCGCGTCAAATGCAGCAGTCATAAGACCTAGAATTTCCATGCATAAGGCTACCGAAGGGAATGATTGAAACTGAAGGTTTCGACAAGCTGAAATTAATTTCTCTTGTCCGTCAGAGACAAAGTCATGGACACTGAATCTATCTGGAAACCTAAAAAGATTACCCTTGTCTGAGGAATCAATGAACTCTTTGGTAAATTGATCCTCCAACCATGTTCTTGAAGAAACGACACAAGTCGATTCGTATGAGATTCTGCTAAATGTGAAGACTGAGCAAGTACCAAGATATCGTCCAAATAAGGAAATACCACAATACCCTGTTCTCTGATTACAGATAGAAGGGCACCGAGAACCTTTGAAAAAATCCTTGGAGCCGTTGCTAGACCGAACGGCAGAGCCACAAATTGGTAATGCTTGTCTAGAAAAGAGAATCTCAGAAACTGAAAGTGATCTGGATGAATCGGAATATGTAGATATGCATCCTGTAAATCTATTGTGGACATATAATGCCCTTGCTGAACAAAAGGCAGAATAGTCCTTATAGTTACCATTTGAATATAGGTATCTTTACATAACGATTCAATATTTTTAAATCCAGAACTGGTCTGAAGGAATTCTCCTTCTTTGGTACAATGAATAGATTTGAGTAAAACCCCAGACCCTGTTCCAAAACTGGAACAGGCACAATTACTCCAGCCAACTCTAGATCTGAAACACATTTCAGAAACGCCTGAGCCTTCACTGGATTTATTGGAATGCGAGAAAGAAAAAATCTTCTTGCAGGTGGCCTTACCTTGAAACCTATTCTGTACCCTTGTGAGACAATGTTCTGAATCCAAAGACTGTGAATCTAATTGATCCAAATTTCTTTGAAAAATCGTAATCTGCCCCCTACCAGCTGCGCTGGAATGAGGGCCGCACCTTCATGTGGACTTGGGAGCTGGCTTTGGCTTTCTAAAAAGCTTGGATTTATTCCAGACTGGAGACGGTTTCCAAACAGAAACCGTTCCTTTAAGGGAAGGATCAGGCTTTTGTTCCTTATTCTGACGAAAGGAACGAAAACGATTAGCAGCCCTATATTTACCTTTAGATTTTTTATCCTGAGGTAAAAAAGTTCCTTTCCCCCCAGTAACAGTTGAAATAATAGAATCCAACTGGGAAGCAAACAATTTATTACCTTGGAAAGAAAGAGAAAGCAAAGTTGACTTAGAAGACATATCAGCATTCCAAGTTTTAAGCCATAAAGCTCTTCTAGCTAGAATAGCTAAAGACATATACCTGACATCAACTCTAATGATATCAAAGATGGCATCACAAATAAAGTTATTAGCATGTTGAAGAAGCTTAACAATGCTATGAGCATTATGATCTGACACTTGTTGTGCCAAAGCCTCCAACCAAAAAGTGGAAGCTGCAGCAACATCAGCCAAAGAAATAGCAGGCCTAAGAAGATTACCTGAACATAAATAAGCTTTCCTTAGAAAGGATTCAATCTTCCTATCTAAAGGATCTTTAAATGAAGTACTATCTGCTGTAGGAATAGTAGTACGCTTAGCAAGAGTAGAGATAGCCCCATCAACTTTAGGGATTTTGTCCCAAAACTCTAATCTGTCAGATGGCACAGGATACAATTTCTTAAATCTTTTAGAAGGAGTAAAAGAATTACCCAGATTATTCCATTCCCTAGAAATTACTTCAGAAATAGCATCAGGGACAGGAAAAACTTCTGGAATAACTATAGGAGGTTTAAAAACCGAATTTAAACGCTTAGTAGATTTAGTATCAAGAGGACTAGAATCCTCCATTTCTAATGCGATTTAAGCAAAGAACGAATAAATTCCATTTTAAATAAATATGAAGATTTATCAGTGTCAATATCTGAGACTGAATCCTCTGAACCAGATAAATCCTCATCAGAGACAGAATCAGAATGATGATGTTCATTTAAAAATTCATCTGAGAAATGAGAAGTTTTAAAAGACCTTTTACGCTTACTGGAAGGAGGAATAACAGACATAGCCTTCCTAATAGATTTAGAAACAAAATCTCTTATATTAACAGGAACATCCTGAGTAATAGATGTTGATGGAACAGCAACAGGTAATGGAATATTACTAATGGAAATTTTATCTGCATTAGCAAGTTTATCATGACATTCATCACAAACTATAGCCGGAGGAACAGTTACCACAAGTTTACAACAAATGCACTTAACTTTGGTAGGACCAGCATCAGGCAGCGTTTTTCCAGAAGTAGCTTCTGATCCAGGGTCAATCTGAGACATCTTGCAATATGTAAGAGAAAAAACAACATATAAAGCAAAATCTATCAAATTCCTTAAATGACAGTTTCAGGAATGGGAAAAAATGCCAATGAACAAGCCTCTAGTAACCAGAAGCAAAAGAAAAATGAGGCTTAAATAATGTGAAAAAAAGGTGGAGACAAAAATTACGCCCACATTTTTTAGCGCCAAAAAAAGACGCCCACATTATTGGCGCCTAAACGCTTTTGGCGCCAAGAATGACGCCACATCCGGTGACGCCGACATTTTTGGCGCAAAACGTCAAAAAATGACGCAATCACAAACAACTTCCGGCGACAAGTATGACGCCGGAAATGAGAAAGAAAATTTTTTGCGCCAAAAAAGTCCGCGCCAAGAATGACGCAATAAAATAAAGCATTTTCAGCCCCCGCGAGCCTAACAGCCCACAGGGAAAAAAGTCAATTTGAAAGGTAAGAAAAAATTGAAAATTCATATGCATTATCCCAAATAATGAAACTGACTGTCTGAAATAAGGAATATTGATCATCCTGAATCAAGGCAAATAAATGTTTAAACACATATATTTAGAACTTTTATAAAAAAGTGCCCAACCATAGCTTAGAGTGTCACAAAAAATAAGACTTACTTACCCCAGGACACTCATCTACATATAGTAGATAGCCAAACCAATACTGAAACGAGAATCAGTAGAGGTAATGGTATATAAGAGTATATCGTCGATCTGAAAAGGGAGGTAAGAGATGAATCTCTACGACCGATAACAGAGAACCTATGAAATAGATCCCGTAGAAGGAGACCATTGAATTCAAATAGGCAATACTCTCTTCACATCCCTCTGACATTCACTGCACTCTGAGAGGAAAACCGGGCTCCAGCCTGCTGCAAAGCGCATATCAACGTAGAATCTAGCACAAACTTACTTCACCACCTCCATGGGAGGCAAAGTTTGTAAAACTGATTTGTGGGTGTGGTGAGGGGTGTATTTGTAGGCATTTTGAGGTTTGGGAAACTTTGCCCCTCCTGGTAGGAATGTATATCCCATACGTCACTAGCTCATGGACTCTTGCTAATTACATGAAAGAAAGGGTGACAAACTGATAGTGTTTGTCTAGGAATGCAAACCTTAGAAATTGATAGTGATCCTTGTGGATAGGGATGTGTAGATATGCATCCTTTAGGTCTATAGTGGACATAAATTGACCCTGTTGGATTAAGAGTCAAATTGTGCAAATTGTTTCCATCTTGACGTTATCAATTACTAGTGGGAACCAATACCTAAGCTAGAGGACACAGATGACAAGGGAGGGATTACAAGACAGGGGGACCTAAACAGAAGTCACCACCGCTTGAAGAACCTTTCTCCCAAAAGAAGCCTCAGCCGAGGCAAAAGTATCAAATTGGTAAAAATTTGGAAAAAATATGCAGAGATAACTAAGTTGCAGTCTTGCAAAACAGTTCCACAGAAGCTTCAGTTTTGAAAGTCCAAGAAGAGGAGACAGCCCTAATGGAGTGAGTCGTGGCTCTTTCAGGAGGCTGCTGCTCAGCAGTCTCATAAACAAAACAAATTATACTTCTCAACCAGAGGGAAAGAGAAGTAGCAGTAGCCTTCTGACCTTTACAGTTTCCAGAGAAACAAACAGGACAGAGGACAGGTGAAAATCCTTAGTCGCCTGTAAATAGAAATCCAAGTTGTGCAACAAACGTTCCTTGTGAGAAGAAGGATTAGGACATAGAGAAGGAACAACAATTTCCTGATTAATATTTCAAACCAAAACCACCTAGGTAGAAAAACCCAACTTAGTACGAAGAAACGCCTTATCAGCATGAAAGATAAGGTAAGACGAATCATACTGTAAAGCCGAGAGTTCCGAGACTCTCCGAGCAGAAGAGATAGCAATAAGAAACAAAACCTTCCAAGATAGCAACTTAATATCTATGGAGTGCATTGACTCAAACGGAGCCTGCTGCAAAACTTTAAGAACAAGATTAAGGCTCCAAGCAGGAGCAACAGGTTTAAACACAGGCCTGATTCTGACCAGGGCCTGACAAAAAGATAGAACATCTGGCACATCCGCCAGATACTTGTGAAACAAAATAGATAATGCAGAAATCTGACCCTTCAGAGAACTGACTGACAATCCCTTCTCCAGACCTTCCTGGAGAAAGGACAAAATCCTAGTAATCCTGATCCTACTCCAAGAGTAGTCTTTGGATTCACACCAATTAAGGTATTTACGCCATACCTTATGGAAAATCATGGTCTCAATGACCGACCCAGAAAACCCACGCTTAGCAAGAATTAAGCGTTCAATCTCCAAGCAGTCAGCTTCAGAGAAACCAGATTTGGAAAAGGAAATGGACCCTGAGTTTGAAGGTCCTTCCTCAGAGGCAACCTCCAAGGTGGAAAAGATGACATATTTCACTATGTCTGCATACCAGATCCTGCAAAACCGTGCAGGAGTTATTAGAAATACCGATGCTCTCTCCTGTTTGATACGAGCAATGACCTGTGGAAGGAGAGCAAATGAAGGAAACAGGTATGTCAGACTGAAATCCCAAAGAACCGCCAGAGCATCTATCAGAGCGGCCTGCGGATTTCTTTACCTTGAATCGTACCTCGGAAGCTTGGCGTTCTGCCGAGATGCCATCAGATCCAACTCTGGCACCCCTCTTAAGGGATAACCTGGAGAACACCTCGGGATGGAGAGCCCACTCCCCAGGATGAAATGTCTGTATGCTCAGGAAGTCTGCTTCCCAGCTGTCCACACCTGGAATGTGGATGGCAGATAGACAGCAATTGTGAGCTTCCGCCCACTGAACAATCTGAGCCACCTCCTTCATGGCTAAGGAACTCAGAGTCCCTCCCTGGTGGTTAAGGTAAGCCCCTGAGGTGATATTGTCCAACTGGAACCTGATAAACCAAGCTAAGGACAACTATGGCCAAGCCATCAGAGCATTGTAAATCGCTCTCAACTCCAAGATATTTATGGGGAGAGCAGACTCCTTCTGAGTCTATAGCCCCTGCGCCTTTAACGAGTCCCAGACTGCTCCCCAGCCCAGCAGGCTGACATCTATGGTCACAATCACCCAGGAAGGTCTCCTTAAGCATGTGCCCTGAGACAGATGCTCCTGAGAAAGCCACCACGGGAGAGAGTTGCTTGTAGACTGATCTAGAACTATCCCTTGAAACAGATCTAAATGGTCTCCATTACATTGTCTGAGCATGCATAACTGCAGAGCTCTCAAATGGAATCGAGCAAAGGGAATGATGTCCATGAAAGCGACCATCAGACCAATTACCTTCATACATTGAGCCACTGATGGCCGAACAGTACAGTAGACTGCAGAGAGAGGCAAGAGAAAAGAAATTTGGATTTTCTGACCTCTGTCAGAAATATTTTCATAGATAGGGACTCTATTATTGTTCCTAAGAAAACTACCCTAGTAGCTGGAACAAGAGAACTCTTTTCCAGTTCACTTTCCAGCTGTGGGAACATAGAAAAGACAACAAGATCTCTGTATGAGAGTTTGCTTGTTGAAAAGATGGCGCCTGAACCAATTTGTCGACCAGGTATGGCACCACTACAATTCCTCGAGATCTGATCACTGCCAAGAGAGCCTAGAAAGGCAAATCTCAGGAACTTGTGATGATCCCTGTGGATGGGAACATAAAGATACGCATCTTTCTCCATTCTTGGACCAAAGGAAGAATGGAACAAATTGTTTCCATTTTGAAGGATGGTACTTGTTGAGACCCTTTAGGTCTGAAATAGGTCGAAAAGTTATCTCTTATTTGGGAACCACAAACAGATTCGAATAGAACCCTAGACCCTGTTCCCTTACAGAACTGGAAATATCACTCCCAGGGAAGAAAGATCCCGAACGCAATACAAAAATGCCTCTCTTTTTATCTGGTCTGCAGATAATCTTGAGAGGTGGAACCTGCCCGTGGGAGGAAAAGTTTTGAATTTTATTTTGTAACCCTGAGATACTATGTCCACAGCCCAGGAATCTGGGACATCTCGTATCCATGCTTGATAAAACAGAGAAAGCCTGCCCCGCACTTGATCCGATCCCGGATCGGGGGCAAACCCTTCATGCTGATTTAAACTCAGCTGCGGATTTCTTTGATTGCTTCCCCTTGTTCCAAGTCTGCTAGGGTTTCCAAGAGGACTTGGACTGTTCCTGTTTGGATGAGAAAGAGGAAGACTTTCCTTTGACACTACGAAAGGAATGGAAATTACTCTGATGTCCTTTAGGTTTATTCTTCTTGTCTTGTGGTAGAAAAGACCCTTTTCCACCCATAACATCATTATTTCTGCCAGACCAGGTCTAAACAAGGTCTTACCCTTGTAAGAAGCTTGGACTTAGAGGTAACATCCGCTGACCATGATTTTAGCCACAACGCCCTGCAGGCTAGGACAGCAAAGCCAGATATCTTGGCTCGCAGTTTAATAACTTGCATGGTAGCATCAGAAATAAAGGAATTGGCTAGCTTGAGAGCCTTAATTCTGTCTTGGATCTCCTCCAAAGGAGTCTCTACTAAAATTGAATCAGACAAGGCGTTGCACGGATAGGATGCCGCACTTGACACAGTGGCAATACAAACTGCAGGTAGCCTTGATGAACATACATCTTCTACAAATAAGCCTCCAGATTTTTGTCCATTGGATCCTTAAAAAAGCAGCTATCCTCTATAGGGATAGTAGTTCTTTTAGCCAGAGTAGAAATGGCCCCTTCTACTTTAGGCACCGTGCGCCATGAATCTTTAATGGAGTCAGCGACAGGAAACATCTTTTTAAAGACAGGAGACGGGGGAAACGGTATTACTGGCTTCTCCCATTCCTGTAAATTAATCTCCATTGCACGGTTTGGAACAGGAAACACTTCCACAGAGGAAGGAACATCATAGTATTAATTAAGTTTACTAGATTTCTTAGGGTTGACAACGACAGGAGTATCAGAGTCGTCCAAAGTAGTCAAAACCTCCTTTAACAATACACAAAGGTGTTCAAGCTTAAATCTGAAGGTTACAACTCCAGCATCAGATGAAGGAATTATACTGTCCAAATCTGAGATTTCCCCCTCAGAAGCTACCAATGTATCCTCCTTATCAGACTTATGAGGGAGGACAATCTGATTAGCAGAGGTTGAAACAGAAACCTTACTATCTGAATCTCTAATTTTCCTCTTGCGTTTTCCCTTTAGTATAGGAAAAGCAGATAATGCTGCAGATACGGCAGAAGATACATGAGCAGCAAATTCTGCAGGCAAATAAACTCCACCAGGAGGCTGAGAGGAACCGCAGGGCACTGTATGTGACACCATTGAGGCTTGGGACATTTGAGGAAAAAAGCTTCATCCTGAGAAACATTTGGCTCAGAGGGCAATAAATTATCTTTATATGTTAGTGTTGAAAAAAACCCCAAAAAAACACTGTCACTTTAAATTTTCAAGAAACGTTATAAACGCTATAAACTAAACTCCTAAAGTCTCCTCTACACCTCGGATGTACTGAGGTGCCTTACCATACTTATCAGGAGAAAACTGTGATACTTAGGGACCCAAAACCAGAATTGACAGAGCAAGCCAACACAGAGAACAGAGGAGGAATGGTAGCGCTCCTCTCTGTATCAAGGAGACGTGTCACGTGACCGACAAACCCGACACTGAACAGGAAATGCGCAGCAAGCTAAAGCGAGCGTTCCACTGCCGGGAAAAAATCTCTTAAAGCGTTTTTCTGTCTGCAAGTAAACAAATAGTCTCCCTAACCAGCCCAACTGTGCCTTAAAACGGCTCAACCAACCGCCACATTGACAGCACTGCTGTGATCACAATACCTAGCAATGCTAGATCCTTGACAAAATTCTGCCTGCAATATTCAAGGCTCAGCTTACACACAAGAGCCCAACTGAATAAAAAATACTGCGTCTTCAGTAAACACACACAGCCCTGTTACAAACTATGAGCCCTCACATACAAAAGTGCCTGCACCTGCCCTTAATAATTCCTGTAGAATAAAGGATTTACAAGTCCCAATAAATGTTGCAGAGTTAACCATGTAAGAATATCTAAGACCTCTGAATAGCTAACTGTCTTCATAAAGTGCAGTCTTCATACCTAGAAGACAAAAAATACTTACCTGCAGTCTATCCGTCTGGTAGGAGGACAGTTTACAAGGTGTGAAAGGATACTCCTTACAGGGACCTGTAGAAAAAAGAAAGAACAGAGTAAACCTACTCTGGCTTTCTATATTAGGGCAGCAATATGTTAGGAAAACAGAGCAAGGCCCACCTCACAAGTTCCTAACTGCTTTAAAGCCACCACTACTCTACTGCAGAGATTGACGTGGACTACAGCTATACCCAAAAATCTTGTTTGTAGCAAAATGAAATCCAATTTTCTTCAGACACCAAACTTCACCTCCATTGAAGAAAGAGAATGACTGGGGATTATGGGTAGGGGAGTGACACTTAACAGCTTTGCTGTGGTGCTCTTTGCCTCCTCCTGTTGGCCAGAGGTGATATTCCCACTAGTATTTGATGACGTCAAGGACTCTCCATATCTTAGGAAATAAATACATTTATCAGTAAGTATTAATTCTGTTTTCTTTCATAAGATGAGGAGAGTCTATAGGTGTCTATAATTTGTGGGATACAATACCCTAGCTGAGAGTCCATGTTAAGGATGGGTGGGACAAAATGATGGCAGTTCCTAGTCGAAAAGCGATCTATTGCTTTTCACTATTTTTTTAAAAAACATATAGATATAATTTTAACTCAGGAAACACACTTTAAGAAATCGAGGGAACCTACTCTTACTAAATTATATTATGACCAACATTTTTTGAGCTCAAGCCCATTTAAAAGAAATGGGTTATGTATGTCTTTCATAAAAGGAACCTCATTTGAACTGTGCACGGAAAAGAGAAGGCAGGTTCTTGATTTTAGTGGGTTTGTTTTTTGGTAGACCCCTCACAATAATGAATATTTACACTCCTAACTGTCCGACCCCTACTTTCTAAAAAAAATGCTATAAACCTGCTCCTTGACATCATCAATGGTCCTAATCTCATTGGATGTGACTAGTTTCCGTCTGACTCCTAATATGGATACTTCTACAGGAGTCTCCTATATTCCCATGACAGAAATCAAAGATATTTTTTTTCCTACCTTTAAAACATGGAGATTAAAACATCCTACTAAAAGGGATTACACGTTTTTGTTCTCATCCTCAACGAACATACACACGCCTTGATTATTTACTCTGTGACCAAACCTTGCTAGCCTATTTGGTTGATTCTAGAATTTGCCAGACCATTTGGTCTGACCATGCTATGGTCCTTAGCTCATTTACATGGCCTACAAAACCCACAGGAGGGACCAATTGGAGATTGAAAACCATATTTACAGACCCACTAGTGGTTCAAGACATTTTTTGATTTTAACAAGCCCAGTTACACTTCGGCTTTGAATAATTGGGAGCCATATAAATGTTTCATAATAGGAGAGCTAATACAAACATCGTCTTCACAAACAAAGGAAGGAATATAATGACTCCCTTACTTCCAAACTTTCAAGGTTGGGACATTTACACAGAAATATAAATCCTATATTCGAAATATAGTAGGAAGAGATGGGAAACAAAAATCCACAAATGAAAATAAATATTGTTAATGCTTTTGCAGACTATTATGCTTTTTTATATAACATTGGCAGTGATAACGCCCCTGATAAACTTGCTTTAATTAATAAATATCTTTATCACATTCATGTCAGTCCCTTATCCGCAGAAGCTCAATATGGTTTCGATTCCTTACTAAAATTAACTGAGATTAGATGCCATTAATTCTCAAGTAATGGCAGCTCCTCATTCTAGTTTATATTTTAAGAGCTAATTCACCAATTTTATGGAAGTTGGTGTAAAACAATAGTACTGAGGATATGTGGGAGTTTTATCCATGAAACACTTTCCTGACCTATGTTCTTTGGCACCCATTAATAGCCATAGAGAGACATTTTTCGTAGTGAGGCCTATGCAATTTGACTGGGAATTGGAGCCTAGTGAAGTTTAGTCTAGCGTGTGTCACCCCCAGTTGCCTGGATTACTGAAGCAACATGGAGAACGTCTCACAGGCACTACATACCCTGCTAACAAACTTTGAAAGGACTACGCTCCAGATCTTCAACGCTTTACAGATAAAAAAGCCAGGAGACGGAACGAAAAATACCCCTGAAGTACTGCAGCTCATGGAACAACAAAGACTAACAGAAGAGAATATTAAGACAGCATTGGCTGACCACATCTTACAGGATGCAGCTGACCACTGGAGACAGATCTACGAACATCCAGTCTGCAAGATAGAAGACCAGGGGATCTCACAAAGTGATCTAAAGGGCATTCCAAAAATAAACCTTCCACGATGAGGTTGGTAGGGATGAGCCCTAGCTGCCTGACCTCATATTGGCAATGGCCTGCCCAGATAGTCTCTAAGGAGGAGATTGCCAAGTCCTTATCCGAAACAGTGAGTACCAACACTTTAGCCCCTCTAACAGACAGGCACTCTCAAGAAATCGGAAAACTAGACTCCACCTTATATGGCTTTTCTGGGGCAAGCGTTTTCAAGTACAGGAGTGGGATGGGAGATGCTTCATACTACTGGTCAGTCACTACATCCTTTACTACAATGCGGTAACATGCTTAATTATTTTCAGATTGTCAAATATGCCTTTATATCTGGAACTTTCAATGACAACAACAATGTCCGAAATCCTAGTCTCTGGAAAATATATGGGACACTTACCTTGTCTACAGTTAGACATTTTTCTCCTGTTATGATCTGAAGTCCAGTCCTCAGGCTATCTGCAAGATCCACTGCCTAGTTAAAAGTCTACTTCCATCTATAATTTAAAAATGTTATTAAAATGGTTGTGAATTTTGCATTACTATGGTTCATATGCCCACAGTTAAGAATATTATTTTTTATATTGTTTGTAAGCTTCAATTACAATGGATATATGCAATGTTTTCATATATTCTAATTTGAGATATATATATGCTATAACGGGAACTAATTACCCCAGTTAAATCCGGGTAAGCAACAATTTGATGCCCATATATATCATTTTATATACTTGTTTTCCATACTTATAATTGGATCCATATAAATATCCAAGTTCAAGTCGATGATTTTAAGCCAGAAATATATTGAACCTTATCAGAATTTGGCATATACTGTACACGTATTTATATTTTTTAGTCTAAAATTCTAGAAATGATGTACTCCGGCCGACTGTAAATCTCCAATATATTCTTGCTAAGTTATTTATTTAATTTTTATTTTGCGATCATACGTATATACCTGATCTATCCACTAGGTGGGAGTACAAACACAATTTTTGATTCATAAACGAAATGGGTCTCTATTTTGTTGATGGTACATTTATTACAGAAGGAATTAGATTTCTGAAATAGCTTATTGTAAGCTTCTAGAGTAACCTTAGTAAAGAACACTATGAGGCCTATTTATCAAGCCACCAACAGCAAATACGCTGGAATTTCGCAGCGTAATTGTGGCGAGCTTGATTTGCCTCATTTATCAAAGCCTACAGACCGGCAAAAGTTGAAATTTGTGACGTAACATACGATCCGCCGGTCTCAGTCCGACACAGATTGATGCTTACATCATTACAGATGTTCCGAATACAAATTCGGCACTATCTGACTATTTTTGCTAGTTATCAAACTGCTAACAGGTACGCTCGCCACTATTCCGGCCCATCGTACCTGCTTTTCAATCCGCCGCCCTGGAGGCCGCGGATGCCATAGGAATCAATGGGAGTATGAAAGCAGCGAAAGCTTGTTTGCTGCTGCCCGCAGCTCCCGGACCCCGCCACCACCTAACTAAATATATTAACCCCTATCCCGCCGCTCCCGGACCCCACCGCAACTAAATAAAGTTATTAACCCCTAAACCCCTGGCCTCCCATATCACTACCACTTAATAAACCTATTAATCCCTAAACTGCCAGCCCTCCACATCGCCATAAACTAAATTAACCTATTAACCCCTAAACCTAACTACCCGCTAATTTTACATTAATATTACATCATCCCTATCTTATAATAAATTAAAACTTACCTTTAGAATTAAATTAAACTATATTAAACTATTAGTTAATCTACCCTAACTATTAGACTAAAATTACATTAAACTATATTAAACTAATAATTAATCTACCCTGTTATACTAAAATTACATACTACAAATTAAAATAAATATATTACATATTTAAAAACCTAACCCTACTCAAGTTATTTAAATCTACTATTAAAAATTACAAA
Organism: Bombina bombina; assembly: GCF_027579735.1. Lineage (NCBI taxonomy): Eukaryota > Metazoa > Chordata > Amphibia > Anura > Bombinatoridae > Bombina > Bombina bombina. Next base: position 95,985,876 of record NC_069510.1, read on the forward strand.
GTTACAAAAAACTAACAACTAAGTTACACAAAATAACAAACACTAAATTACACAAAATAAAAAATAAATTATCAAATATTTAAACTAATTACACCTAAACTAAGAGCCCTATGAAAATAAAAAAGCCCTCCCAAAATAAAAAAAATCCTTGCCTACAAAAAACTACCAATTTGGGGCCCGATCCGATAAAAATCGTCGCCCGCAAAAGCTGGCGACGCCAATATTTGCGCTGGTTTGGGATCCTATATACGGCGTAACTTAGAAGTTACGCACGTAGATTTCTGGCGTCGCCCATAGTTTTTTGGGCCATAGACTGACATACAAAACACGCGCAGTTTGGTATCCAATATACGGCGTAAGTACTTACGCGCGCAGATTTCAGAAAATCTACTCCAATCTCATCTCGCCACAAATTTCAGCCGCAGGAACCCTTGCACTGACTTAGAAACCAACGTAACTCTCAGAAGGCCTAACAAGTGCATGCTTAACAACATACATATCAGCAGCTTGATCACAATAGTTAACCTCTTAAAAGCATTTAATATTCCTGCCCCTGCAAGTTTGTCAAACCAATCACAAAGGGGTGCATCATGGGGCCCAGGGGGACATCATGGGGTCCAGGGGGACATCATGGGGCCCAGGGGGACATCATGGGGCCCAAGGGGTGCTGGAAGCCCTACAATCCCCTGTTGTTCTGTCTACACATGCTGAATCTATAGTTGTTGCTGAGGTCCATGGTGATGGTGCTGCCCCTGCTGCAGCTGGTCATCGAATTACATACTGCGGAGTTCCACTGCATGTAAGTGAAACTACTACATCCCACCCCCATTCCCTTAACCACCCTAATTACTGAAAATATATCATTAGTTCAATTCATGTTTTGGTCACTATGATTTATTGACTATCATTTTGAGGAATGAAAATGGATGTTTATACCTTATGTTCACACCTTCTGTAAAAACATTATTATTTAGATATATATACCCATGTGCAGGGATAGGCAAGGTGTCCTTCACTAAAACTCTTTATCTTAGAAAATGTCAGCAACAGCCTTGGCTCGTGCCTATCCCTGCACATGGGTCAATTTCTATTGGATGTGAGAAACCTTGATTTACATCTTAAAAGTGAATATCACTATATGTACCCTTCATACACAACTATGTGATGTGGTTTATAGAACATGAATATGTCATAAACATGATGATATTACCTTTTCTGGGCCATTTCCACACAGGCCTTAGTATATTTTTCAAAGACATTAGTGTACTAAAACACCCCTCACATGGATGTGGATGTCAATTATATGGTAAATAACAGAGGACAAGATTTAGGATTAAATATAACAAGATTTATTTTCTTTTAGGCTTCTTAGATGAGGGGGCTGAGGGGCCTGAAGTGGGTCTCCTGCCTCTCCTGGGTTGTGTTGATTCCGAGGATCCTGCAGGAGTGCTGGCCACAGATGAGATGCTGGAGGCAATGTCCTGCTGGTGGGTGAAATGCTCCACCAACACACCCAACAGTTGGTTCTGTTCCCTCCATCGGTTGTCACTCTGAATCTGCATGTCAGACATTACTCTCAGCATCTGAGATTGATTCTGGACCATAGCAGTTAAAGATGCTGCCATGTCCCGTTGCAGCTCAATGGAATGCTGTTGTAAAGTCTGTTGACGCCTGTAAAACCTGCGTTGGTCCCTCTGAATTCTCTCGCAGGTTGATGTGAGACTCTCGCAGGTTACTGTTTGCCTCCTCTGTAGGGCAATGTATTCATCGCCCATGGCGGAAGTCAGCGGATCCATGGGCTCTTCCCCAGCAGGGACTCTAGGCACCTGTTCCATTTCTATATCCTCAGCTGGTGGTGCAGGCTGTGGAATCTCAGCTGGTGGTGCAGGCTGTGGAATCTCAGCTGGTGGTGCGGGCTGTGGAATCTCAGCTGGTGGTGCGGGCTGTGGAATCTCAGCTGGTGGAGCTCTTCCAAGTGCAGCAGATGGTGCAGATGTCCGGATGGACTGATAGTCCCATTGCCTGCTGGTGTGCACCCACTCAGCCTGCTGGTAGAATCCCGGAGTGGCCTGATATTGTTGGGGGGAGTAAAGGCATCTACCCTTCGGGGCTGGCTTGGCTCCCCCTCCAAGCCAAAGGAATAGTCCTCCGGCCAGGGCTCCTGCCAGGTATCCTCTTGTAATGCTGGCGGCATGACATTCAGATTGTCAATTGAGGCAGTCCAACCCAGGTCATGCCTGGCATACTCCTGCTGGACTCTCCGGACCGGTGGTTGAGGTGGAGAAATACTTTGTTCCGGTGGTGAGGGGGATGCATGGGCGTTGGCACCCTGGTGACTGGAGGTTCTGTGGAGGAGTCAAATAATGAGAGGGATTAGTACAGTCAGATATATATCCATGTGGGCATACAATGTACATGCTAGGGCCTATACACATTCTCATGTCAAACTCTATAACATGCATGTGCACATTGAGATTTATGATATGAGGGTTTTTAATATGCAAAGTATACATGTATGTGTTTCATACAATAGTTCTGTGTACATGTCAGTGATGGAGAAAATGTGTTCTTTAAGTGACACTATGGTTGTGATGACTATAGTGTCCATTTACTGAAAACTCTACATGTGGCTTGTGGCCTGTGTTACTCTGAGATATGTTAGTATTTCACTATTCCACCTCATATCATGAATTTCAATGTGTTAAGTAGCATTAAATGGACATTAAACCCATTTTGATTCTTTCATGATTCAGCTAGAGCATGCAACCTAATTTGCTTCATTCTCTTGATATTCTTAGCTGAAAAGCATATCTAGATAGGCTCAGAAGCTGCTGATTGGTGGCTGCACATCAATGCCTCGTGTGATTGCCTCACCCATGTGCATTGATAATTAATAAACAAAGATTAAGAAAATAATGAAGCAAAATAGATAATAGAAGTAAATTGGGATGTTGTTGAAAACTGTATTCTCTATTTGAATAATGAAATAAAAAGATTTGGTTTCATGTCCCTTTAATGTTAAATCTCATCGTAGATGTTTTTGTTAGTAGGCCAAATACCATGCTCCTCATTGTGTACATGAATGTGTGACAATATAGGATGTTATAACTCAAATACATATAATACTGGTGTGTGGGATGTTACTCACCAGCATGCTGTGCTGATGTTGCAATCCCTGAGTCACGAGCCCCTGGAAGTCCACAGACTGCTGTGATGCTCAGGGACCTACGAATCAACTCCTGCCACTCGTTGTATTCCGCCTCATAGTGAGGCCCACCTCCTGTTGCCCTCTGGGACATTGCTTCTTGGCCCATCTTCTCCTTAACTCTCCTCTTACAATCGTTCCACCTCTTCTTTAGGCCATCCACATTCCTCCTCTGCTGGCACACACCATTAACGGCCTCCACCACCTTTTGCCAGGCATCTTTACGCCTACGGGCAACTCCTTTGCCCTTCTCTTGGCCAAAGAGGGCGGTATGGTTCTCCAGGACAGCCTGGACTAGAGCAAGGTTTTCAGCGAATGTGAAATTGGGGCACCTCATACGCTCATCGTCCTGGTCCGCCTGGCTCCCTACCTGGGATGTCCCTGGTGTGGGTTCCTCCCTATCCTCTCCCTCCTCCCCCCTTCTATCCCCATGTGCACCCTCTATCCCTCTTCTGAGTGTGCCTGGCCTTGGGGCAACCCCACTCCCATCCTCCCTTCTAGCTCTCCCTCTCCCCACTCCCTGACGGGGACCCTGCTGCTCTTCCTGTCCATAATCCTCTCCCTGCAACTCCCCTTCCCTCCTCCTCCCCACCCTAGCTCTCCTTGACATCCTCACACTACACACACTCACACACTCACACTCACTCCCACTTCAATCACACACAATCACAACCAAACACTCAGCCTTTCACACTGTAAAAGATAAATAAAATGTGTAAGGTGTTATACAAAATACACCACACTTTTTTTTTTATATGTGTGTATGCAAAATGTGTGCAATATGTAAAAAAGTGACAGTAATGTACAAGCTTAACAAATCCACCAAATCCGACCTAACTAAATATTATGCAATGCGCCTCTCTCTCTACTCTAACGACTTTCTCCTACTCACTTTAGTGTGCTGTAGCTCCAAGAACCGACCAAACACACTAAAGAAAATGGCGGCTGCGCAGGGGTTTAAGTATGAATTTTGAATCTCGTAATTACGTGGCGCATCTCTTAGAACTGGGGTAATTTTTTACGAGTCGTAGGCTAATTTGCATAAAACTACACTTTATTGAGACTTTACGTGAACAAAATACTGGCTTAAGTACTTGCGACGACTAAAATGTGTATTTGCGCACATTTTAGATGATCGCCGGTTTTTCCTACTTACGCCAGTTTAGCATCTGACGGCGCTGTATATTGGATAGCTCGAGTTGCGAGCTGAAACTGCGGGCGACGCGGGTTCCCTCGCTTGCGCCGAAAAACTATGCCGTATATCGGATCGCGCCCTTGATTGGATCAGCCAATAGGATGAAAGCTCAATCCTATTGGCTGATTGCAACAGCCAATAGGATTTTTTCAACCTTAATTCCGATTGGCTGATAGAAATCTATCAGTCAATCAGTATCTAAGAGACGCCATCTTGGATGATGTCATTTAAAGGGAAACTTAATTCGGAAGACGTTGATTAAAGAGGATGCGCCGCGCCGGATGTCTTGAAGATGGAGCCGCTCCGCGCCGGATGGATGAAGATAGAAGATGCCGTCTGGATGAAGACTTCTGACGGCTTCGATGAAGACTTTGGCCCGCTTGGATGAAGACTTCTGCCGGCTTCGATGAGGACTTCTGCCGCTTCATTGAGGATGGATGTCCAGTCTTCAAAACTGTAAGTGGATCTTCGGGGGTTAGCGTTAGGTTTTTTTAAGGGTTTATTGGGTGAGTTTTAATTTTAGATTAGGGACTTTGGGCGGAAAAAGAGCTAAATGCCCTTTTAAGGGCAATGCCCATCCAAATTCCCTTTTCAGAGCAATGGGTTTTTTAGATTAGGTTTTTATTTGGGGGGTTGGTTGTGTGGGTGATGGGTTTTACTGTTGGGGGGTATTTGTATTTTTTTTTAAAGGTAAAAGAGCTGATTTCTTTGGGGCAATGCCTTGCAAAAGGCCCTTTTAAGGGTTATTGGTAGTTTATTGTAGGCTAGGGTTTTTTTTTATTTTGGGGGGCTTTTTTATTTTCATAGGGCTATTAGATTAGGTGTAATTAGTTTAAATATTTGATAATTTATATTTTATTTTGTGTAATTTAGTGTTTGTTTGTTTTTGTAACTTAGTGTTTGTTATTTTGTGTAACTTAGTTGTCAGTTTTTTGTAACTTTGTAATTTTTAATAGTAATTTTAAATAACTTGAGTAGGTTTAGGTTTTTAAATATGTAATATATTTAATTTAATTTGTAGTTTAATGTAATTTTACTATAACAGTAAGGGTAGATTAATTATTAGTTTAATATAGTTTAATGTAATTTTAGTCTAATAGTTAGGGTAGATTAATTAATAGTTTAATATAGTTTATTGTAATTTTAGTCTAATAGTTAGGGTAGATTAATTAATAGTTTAATATAGTTTATTGTAATTTTAGTCTAATAGTTAGGGTAGATTAATTAATAGTTTATATATAGTCTAATTTAATTCTAAAGGTAAGTTTAAATTTATTATAAGATAGCGATGTAATTTTAATGTAAAGTTAGCGGGTTGTTAGGTTTAGGGGTTAATAGGTTAATTTAGTTTTTGGCGATATTAATAGGTTTAGTAAGTGGTAGTGATGTGGGTGGCCAGGGGTTTAGGGGTTAATACATTTATTTAGTTGCGGTGGGCTACGGGAGCGGAGGGATAGCGGTTAATACATTTAGTTAGCTGTGGCGGTGTCGGGGAGCGGCGGAATAGGGGTTAATAAGTTTATTAGAGTTGCGGTGGGCTCCGGGAGCGGCGGGATAGGGGTTAATAACTTTATTTAGTTGCGGCAGGGTGAGGGAGCGGCAGGATAGGGGTTATACATTTTAGTATAGTGGCAGTGTTTAGTGACAGTATATAAAGCTGGGAAAAAGCCGAATAGCAGCGAGATCAATGACTGTTAGTTAACAACAGTCCGCTGCTCATCGCCCCGTACTGGGTGCGCGGCTTTTTGACAGCTTTTTATCTAAATATGGAGAGCGTATTCAGGTCCGCGGCTATCATGTTAGGCGAGCGTATTGGTGCTGTCGAATGCAAGAAAGTTGACGGCTTGATAAGTAGGCCTCTATATTTCCTCCCTGACACTAGAGATTTAAGTACTTTGGTTGTTATATAAGACTTCAGCATGAGTTGTTGCTACCTAATGATATAGGTTAAACTAGGTCTTTAGCCTTTTGTTTAACTAAGTCTTTTATGTACATGTACCTGTTAATATAGCTGTTATTCCTACTTCTAGTATGCTACAGGTCCATATGTATTTATATTTTCCACAGAGAAGGTGCAGATATGTATATCCTATTTTTGTATAAACGATGACCCCACAGTATAAAGGACGCCCTTTTCAAAAGTTCTTTTCTGTCATTGGATCCACGCCCCGCCCCCACCCCCCACAAATATCGGTTTACTGGATAAACATAGGAACACAGATTCCATGAAACTATTCCCCAAACTGCAACTATGTGATTCAATTGTAAGAAGCATATATTTATAGTAATTAATCTAGGTGGTACAAGACTTTTGACAGGTGCATAGAGTAATGACTTAAAGGCTGACAACACACAAAAGATAGGGACAACACTTGTACTTTCATTCTAGTCTACTAGACTATCATAGTTTATGCCCCTTAAAGAATATTTAAGACAAAATTTTTATGTATTATATGGTACTAATTAGTTAAATGTATTCTATTATATATTTTTATAGCACCTGTTATCTCTATATAGAAATTATTATGTGATTCTTTCATTTTTAAAATATTACCCTTCCCCCTATAATACTGATCATAAAGGTAAACTCATATTTATTCTTGAAGCTCATTTTATGGTGCTGTATAGAAGGAGTATGTTAGTTTGAACTCTTGTTTGTTTGAATAATACTATCCTGTAACATATATAAAAAGAAAATGATTTGAGGTTTTACTACTATTTTACTACAAGAGTACCACTTATAGCTTGAGACCCACAAGGATTGTGTCATTATAGGTTTTGTGTTCTTTAAAGATGTATAATGTGGACATAGATTAGGATGTAATAGTCTGAGCAATTGCAAAAAGCTGCTTGTGTCATTTGCCAAATGTGAGTTGTATTTTATGTTTTGATATACCTCAATAATAAAAAAATAAAAAAAAATTATAATTGGGCTTGTCTGTCTAAAATAGCCTTAGATTGGTTTACAGAATGTAACATCATGTTACAAACTATAAAATAGAAGAAGCTATGATTGCTTTATATTCTCTTAAAGCTCTTCTACACTCGAATAAGTTTAAATTTATCAAAGATTACACTCTAAAATATACAATATATAATGTAGTGTTAGCTTGGAGTAAAGTATGTGCACATCTTGGGATAAATCACAAATGATCTAAATATCTTCCTATCCGAGGAAACCTGGTCTTTAATAGTGGCTCTACCTTTGTAGTTTTCAAATCTTGGCCCTCCATAAACATGAAATATATTATACAATTGATAGATCCACTCACCAAGCATATTAGAACATTTGACTCACTATCTAGGGACTTTAATTTGGATAAGAAATCTTTTTTTTTCCCTACTTGCAAACCAGACATTTCATTCATAGTCAGAACTCTGCTGAGGGAAATCAGTGGTCCCTGGGTCCGCTTAATTTAATCATTGATTGATTCCGCCTAGGCAAACACTCTATGACTCCCATTTATAGAAGTCAGGCCTCCAAAGATGCAGAAGTTATAGTTAATAAGCTCTTTCAGTCCTGGAGCCATGATATCCCAGGTATTAATCTTAATTTCTTTCAGAAAAGCTTTCCCAGAGTTATGAAGTATTCGTCTGCTACAGCTGAGAATCACATTTTAAACTTCTGAACAGATCATACCTTACACCCAAGTCAATGGCAAAATGGAACACTCGGGGAGCCAATGTTTGTTCTAGATGTAATTTCCCTGCCACTGATTTATTACATATCTTCTACACTTGTCCAAAAATTCAAAAGTTTTGGAGACAAATAGAGTACTGGTTAAACATATGTTTGCCATCCAGAATTATTTTAGAGCCTATACATATCTTTTTCCTATTTACACAAAAGAACATGCAGGGAAAATGATACTTAAATCTTGGAAGGACAAGAAAGCACCAAGTATACCTGCATTCGTACATAATATAATATACCAAATAGTCTTGGTCTAACATGATCCTCTAATCTTTCAAGATAAAAACTAAGAATTTGCATGGTCAAATGGGATAGAGTAATCCTAGATCAACCTAGAGAAACTCAATTTCAGATCATAGATTATTTCCGTGCCTACTTGATGACTACCCTGAGTATTGGAGACAGAATTTATTCTGAGCTTTTATTTTTTTCTCCTTCCCCTCTTTTTCCCCTTTTTTCCTTTTCTTCCCCTTTTTTTTTTATTCTCTCTTAGAATGACTAACAAGAGCCGTATGCTATTTATAAGATACGCTATGAGGTTTTTTCTTTCATATCTATACATTAATTCTCGTATTTACCATGCCATCCCCACTTGGTGACTGTCGGCTTTCATATTTCAAATATGTTCAAAACATTTCAATTCACTGTATCATTCTTCTAAAGGTAATTTTTTGAATGTATATATACTACTGCTTTTATGGGGGTTTTTAGCAGCATTTACGTGTATGACAAGAGTCTATGCCGCATTATAAAGATATATCTATAAATCTTGCATCTTTGATATATATGTTACATTATTTTGGTGTCTTTATACTCTGACTAGATCTTATAAGCTAATGTTGTAGACTAATATCAGTCACCTAGATTACGAGTTTTGAGTGCTATAAAGAAATTAACGAACGCAACAAAAGTTACCTTATTTAATTTTCTATAGCGCTGCCATTACAAGTTTTCAAACATCCGCCTTTTGCGTGCGATATGGTTGCGTTGAGCTCTATACCGCACACAATCAGAGCGCTGCTGAGACGTGCTTGTGCACGATTTCCCCATAGACATCAATGGGGAGAGCCGGCAAAAAAAAAAGTCTAACACCTGCGATCGTGGAAACGAAAGTTCTGTAACGCAGCACCATTGATTTCTTTAGGGAAATAAAAATACTGTTTAAATCTAACACCCAAAAATAAACCCTACGTCTAAACACCCCTAATCTGCTGCCCCCAAGATCTCTGACGCCTGCCTACAGTTATTAACCCCTAATCTGCCGCTCCCGATATCGCCGCTACCTAAATAAAATTATTAACCACTAATCTGCCGCTCCCGATATCGCCGCCACTATACTACATTTATTAACCCCTAAACCGCAAGCCCCCCACATTGCAACAAGCTAAATTAAACTATATTAACCCCTAAACCTAACCCTAACCCCCCTAACTTTATCATAATTAAATTAGATCTAAATTAAATTTACAATTATTAACTAAATAAACATATTAACCTCTAAACCCCCAGTTCCCCCACATCACAACAAGCTAAATTAAACTATGTTAACCCCTAAACCTAACCCGAAACCTAACCCTAAATAAAAAAAAACTACCATTACAAAAAATAAAAAAAACTATCATTACAAAAAAAACCCAGAAATTATCCAAAAAATAAAGATTAATCCTAATCTAATACCCTTAAAAAAAACACCCCAAAATAAAAAACCCTACTCTAGAATAAACTACCAAGGGCCCTTAAAAGGGCCTTTTGTAGGGCATTGCTCAGAGATAAACAGCTCTTTTGCTCCAAAAAGAATACAAACACCCCCTAACACTATACAAACCCCCACCCCCCAAACTACCAGGGGCCCTTAAAAAGGCCTTTTGTAGGGCATTGCCCTGAGATAAACAGCTCTTTTACTAAAAAAAAAACACCCCCTAAAAATATACATACACAAAATAACAAACAAATTATATATAAAAAAAAAAAAAATCCTATTCTTATACCCATAAAAAACAAACCACCCCAAAATAAAAAACCTTATCTAGAATAAAATACCAATGGCCCTTAAAAGGGCCTTTTGTAGGGCATTGCCCTAAAGATATCAGCTATTTTATTGGAAAAAAAAAAATTACAAAGACCCACTAACATTACAAACCCCCACCCCCCCAACATAAACCCCCCCCCCAACATAAAAAATTATCTAAAAAACCTAAGCTACCCATTTCCTTGAAAAGGGCATTTGTATGGGCAATGCCCTTAAAAGGGCATTTAGCTCTTTTACTGCCCAGACCCTAAACTAAAAAATAAAACCCACCCAATAAACACTTAAAAAATCCCCTAAAAAGCACTAACCCCCTGACGATCCACTTACAGTTTTTGAAGTCCCGCTTGAACGATCTTCATCCCGGCGAATTCTTCATCCAGACGGCCTCTTCACTCTTCATCCCGGCGGCGACATCCTTATCCAAGCGGAGAGAAGTCTTCATCCAGGCGGCCTTTTCAATCTTCATCCAGGCGGCATCCGGAGCGGATCCATCCTGAAGACATCCGGCGTGGAGCATCCTCTCCATACGGTCGCCGCCATACACTGAATCTTGAATGCAAGGGACACAATTCAAGATGGTGTCCCTTGCATTCCTATTGGCTGAAAAATTTGAATCAGTCAATAGGATTTAGGGCTGCTAAAATCCTATTGGCTGTTCAAATTAGAAAAAACAAAACAAAAAAAAACAGTGGTATACAGCCCCATTCGGGCCCCTAAGTATTTAAATCTTATGATTGAGTGTCATATTCCAGTTGAGACAGTGATTTTTTTGTTTGTTTCAGTAGTCATGTATTAGACCTCACGCTAAGCCTTCAAAGAAATTCACTGTTCGTATGGCTCTTTGTAAAAATAAATGCTCAAAATCCATACATTAATAATGTATCAATACTGACTTAAATGGATATGAAACTCAAACATTTTCTTTTGTGATTGAGACAGAGCATAGAATTTTATTTTAATTTACTTCTGTTATTACATTTGCTTAGTTCACATAGTCTCCTTTGTTGAAGATACCTAGGTAGGTGTCTGGAGTACTACATGGCAGACAAACTGCTGCCATATAGTGCTCCAGACATTTGCACACTTCTGAGCTAACGTCTCTGCTTTTCAACAAAAGAAACTTAGGGTAGATTACAAGTTTTTAATTTGTAATACCAGCACACGCTAGTCTGCGCTGGTATTACAAGTTAACAGCAATGTGTACGCGAGCTCAGGTTCGCATTGCTGGGAAGCATTGTGCTCACGAGAGCGCGCTGCCATAGGCTCCAATGCTAGCCTCGTTGCGCAGCTATGGCAGCAATTTCCTTCTTAACATAAGGAGAGTCTACGGCATCATTCCTTACTGTTGGAAAATACTGAACCTGGCCACCAGGAGGAGGCAAAGACACCCCAGCCAAAGGCTTAAATACTCCCCCTACTTCCCTCATGTCCCAGTCATTCTTTGCCTTTCATCACAGGAGGTTGCAGAGAAGTGTCCTTATGAAGAGTATCTACTCTTCGAAATGGGACTGGAGTTCTAAGTAGTCTTGTCAGCCTCTCAGTGAGAGCATTGACGAATGTTTGACTCTGGATATGCAAGGAGAGTCTTTCTGCGAACCCATCCAGACTCGTATTAACAGCTACTAAGCAATCAGTGATAACGAGTTTCACTGCCGGCTTCCATCATTCAAGCCCATGTTAGGAGCGATGATATAAGACTGTCAACTGAAAAAAATATGAAGAGAGGACATAGGACAGGTACTGAGCACTCAAGAAAAGTTATACTGAAAAGAACTGACAGTAGAGGCTGTCCGAAGCGAGTATGACAATAAAACTTAACATTTATTAGGGTACTATTAAAAAGGTAACAAAGCTACTAGTGTAGGTATATGTAAAACGAATTAAAAATGGAATAAAACATTTTTGTAGGGGTTTTATCATTACAAGACAATATTTGGTGCTCCACCCTTTTTCCATATAGATGCTGATTTTCTACACTTGATTACTGGTAGCAATATTAGTAGTGTCTCATAATCTTCCCCAGTTCTTCACCAAGATTATTACTACTCGATCCTCACCCCCCCCCCCCCCTTTTTTAAAACCATCCTATGACAAAGGATGGTTTTCAGACACACTTTGATCAGGAACTCTCCTAGTGGTATATACATTTGTGGATTGTTATTTTGGAATACTTCTTATGACTTAAATTACCTTAGTGACACACTAACGATATGTTCCACTTTAGAGACCAGATTTGCCTGACAACGTTAAAGGGACACTGAACCCAAATTTTTTCTTTTGTGATTCAGATAGAGCATGCAATTTTAAGCAACTTTCTAATTTACTCCTATTATCAAATGTTCTTTATTTTCTTGGTATGTTTATTTGAAAAGCAAGAATGTAAGTTTAGATGCCAGCCCATTTTTTGTGATCAATCTGGGTTGTCCTTGCTGATTGGACAGCACCAATAAACAAGTGCTGTCCATGGTCCTGAACCAACAATTTGCTGACTCCTTAGCATAGATGCCTTCTTTTTCAAATAAAGATATCAAGAGAGCGAAGAAAAATTGATAATAGAAGTAAATTAGAAAGTTGCTTAAAATTGCATGCTCTATCTAAATCTAAAAACATAATTTATGTAAGAACTTACCTGATAAATTCATTTCTTTCATATTAGCAAGAGTCCATGAGCTAGTGACGTATGGGATATACATTCCTACCAGGAGGGGCAAAGTTTCCCAAACCTTAAAATGCCTATAAATACACCCCTCACCACACCCACAATTCAGTTTAACAAATAGCCAAGAAGTGGGGTGATAAGAAAAAAGTGCGAAAGCATATAAAAAAATATAAAACCATACAAAAAAATCATAACCACCACAAAAAAGGGCGGGCCTCATGGACTCTTGCTAATATGAAAGAAATTAATTTATCAGGTAAGTTCTTACATAAATTATGTTTTCTTTCATGTAATTAGCAAGAGTCCATGAGCTAGTGACGTATGGGATAATGACTACCCAAGATGTGGATCTTTCCACACAAGAGTCACTAGAGAGGGAGGGATAAAATAAAGACAGCCAATTCCTGCTGAAAATAATCCACACCCAAAATAAAGTTTAATGAAAAACATAAGCAGAAGATTCAAACTGAAACCACTGCCTGAAGTACTTTTCTACCAAAAACTGCTTCAGAAGAAGAAAACACATCAAAATGGTAGAATTTAGAAAAAGTATGCAAAGAGGACCAAGTTGCTGCTTTGCAAATCTGATCAACCGAAGCTTCATTCCTAAACGCCCAGGAAGTAGAAACTTACCTAGTAGAATGAACTGTAATCCTTCGAGGCGGAATTTTACCCGACTCGACATAGGCATGATGAAATAAAGATTTCAACCAAGATGCCAAAGAAATGGCAGAAGCTTTCTGGCCTTTTCTAGAACCGGAAAAGATGACAAATAGACTAGAAGTCTTTCGGAAAGACTTAGTAGCTTAAACATAATAATACAAAGCTCTAACAGCATCCAAAGAATGCAATGATTTCTCCTTAGAATTCATAGGATTAGGACATAATGAAGGAACCACAATTTCTCTACTAAGGTTGTTAGAATTCACAACCTTAGGTAAAAAATTCAAAAGAAGTTCGCAGCACCGCCTTATCCTGATGAAAAATCAGAAAAGGAGACTCACAAGAAAGAGCAGATAATTCAGAGACTCTTCTGGCAGAAGAGATGACCAAAAGAAACAAAACTTTCCAAGAAAGTAATATAACGACCAAAGAATGCATGGGTTCAAAAGGAGGAGCTTGAAAAGCCCCCAGAACCAAATTCAAACTCCAAGGAGGAGAAATTGACTTAATGACAGGTTTTATACGAACCAAAGCTTGTACAAAACAATGAAATATCAGGAAGATTAGCAATCCTTCTGTGAAAAAAGATCAGAAAGAGCAGAGATTTGTCCTTTCAAGGAACTTGCGGACAAACCTTTATCTAAACCATCCTGAAGAAACTGAAAAATTCTCGGTATTCAAAAAGAATGCCAAGAAAAAATGATGAGAAAGACACTAAGAAATATAAATCTTCCAGACTCTATAATATATCTCTCTAGATACAGATTTACGAGCCTGTCACATAGTATTAATCACAGAGTCAGAGAAACCTTCTTTGACCAAGAATCAAGCGTTCAAACTCCATACCTTAAAATTTAAGGATTTGAGATCCTGATGGAAAAAAGGACCTTGCAACAGAAAGTCTGGTCTTAACGGAAGAGTCCACAGCTGGCAAGAGGCCATCCGGACAAGATCCGCATACCAAAACCTGTGAGGCCATGCTGGAGCTACCAGCAGGACAAACGAGCATTCCTTTAGAATCTTGGAGAATACTCTTGGAAGAAGAACTAGAGGCGGAAAGATATAGGCAGGATGATACTTCCAAGGAAGTGATAATGTATCCACTGCTTCCGCCCGAGGATCCCGGGATCTGGACAGATACCAGGGAAGTTTCTTGTTTAGATGAGAAGCCATCAGATCTATTTCTGGGAGTTCCCACATTTGAACAATCTGAAGAAATACCTCTGGGTGAAGAGACCATTCGCCCGGATGCAACGTTTGGCGACTGAGATAATCCGCTTCCCAATTGTCTATACCTGGGATATGAACCGCAGAGATTAGACAGGAGCTGGATTCCCGCCCAAACCAAAATTCGAGATACTTCTTTCATAGCCAGAGGACTGTGAGTCCCTCCTTGATGATTGATGTATGCCACAGCTGTGACATTGTCTATCTGAAAACAAATTAACAACTCTCTCTTCAGAAGAGGCCAAGACTGAAGAGCTCTGAAAATTGCACGGAGTTCAAAATATTGATCGGTAATCTCACCTCCTGAGATTCCCAAACCCCTTGTGCCGTCAGAGACCCCCACACAGCTCCCCAACCTGTAAGACTTGCATCTGTTGAGATTATAGTCCAGGTCGGAAGAACAAAGAAGCCCCCTGAACTATTGTCAGAGAGTGTCGTATAATCGGTTTAAAGATATTGAGATATCTTTGTGTAATCCCTGCACCACTGGTTCAGCATACAGAGCTGAAGAGGTCGCATGTGAAAACGAGCAAAGGAGATCGCATCCGATGCGGCAGTCCTAAGACCTAAAATTTCCATGCATAAGGCTACCAAAGGGAATGATTGTGACTGAAGGTTTTGACAAGCTGATATCAATGTTAAACTTCTCTTATCTGACAAGGACAGAGTCATAGACACTGAATCTATCTGGAAACCTAAAAAGGTTACCCTTGTCTGAGGAAACAATGAACTGAATGGTAAATTGATCCTCCAACCATGATCTTGAAGAAACAACACAAGTCGATTCGTATGAGATTCTGCGAAAATGTGAAGACTGAGCAAGTACCAAGATATCGTCCAAATAAGGAAATACCAAAACCCTGTTCTCTGATTACAGACAGAAGGGCACCGAGAACC
Organism: Bombina bombina; assembly: GCF_027579735.1. NCBI lineage: Eukaryota > Metazoa > Chordata > Amphibia > Anura > Bombinatoridae > Bombina > Bombina bombina. Next base: position 96,001,445 of record NC_069510.1, read on the forward strand.
TTTGAAAAAAATTCTTGGAGCTGACGCTAGGCCAAACGGTAGAGCCACAAAACTGGTAATGCTTGTCTAAAAAGAGAATCTCAGAAACTAAAAGTGATCTGGATGAATCGGAATATGCAGATATACATCCTGTAAATCTATTGTAGACATATAATGCCCTTGCTAAACAAAAGGCAGGATAGTCCTACAGTTACCATCTTGAATGTTGGTATCCTTACATAACGATTCAATATAGATAGATCCGGAACTGGTCTGAAGGAATTGACCTTCTTTGGTACAATGAAGAGATAGAATAAAACCCCAGCCCCTGTTCCAGAACTGGAACTGGCATAATTACTCCAGCCAACTCTAGATCTGAAACACATTTCAGAAATGCTGAGCCTTTGCTGTGTTTACTGGGACACGGGAAAGAAAAAAATCTCTTTGCAGGAGGCCTTAACTTGAAGCCAATTATGTACCTTTCTGAAACAATGTTCTGAAACCAGAGATTGTGAACGGAATTGATCCAAATTTCCTTGAAGAAAACGTAAACTGCCCCATACCAGCTGAGCTGGAATGAGGGCCGCACCTTCATGGGTATTTAGGAGCTGGCTATAGGTTTCTATAAGGCTTGGATATATTCCAAACTGGAAATGGTTTCCAAACTGATACCGCTCCTGAGGATGAAGGATCAGGCTTTTGTTCCTTGTTGTGAGGAAAGGAACGAAAATGATTATTAGACCTAAATTTACCTTAGATTTTTTATCCTTTGGTAAAAAAGTTCCCTTCCCTCCAGTAACAGTTGAGATAATAGAATCCAACTGAAAATCGAATAATTTATTACCCTGGAAAGAAAGGGAAAGCAAAGTTGACTTAGAAGACATATCAGCATTCCAAGTTTTAAGCCATAAAGCTTTTCTAGCTAAAATAGCTAGAGACATATACCTGACATCAACTCTAATGATATCAAAAGATGGTATCACAAATAAAATTATTAGCATGTTATAGAATAATAATAATGCTATAAAATTATGATATGTTACTTGTTGCGCTAAAGCTTCTAACCAAAAAGTTGAAGCTGCAGCAACATCCGCAAAAAATATAGCAGGTCTAAGAAGATTACCTGAACATAAGTAAGCATTTCTTAGAAAGGATTCAATTTTCCTATCTAAAGGATCCTTAAATGAAGTACTATCTGCCATAGGAATAGTAGTACGTTTAGCAGGAGTAGAGACAGCCCCATTAACCTTAGAGATTTTGTCCCAAAACTCTAATCTGTCAGATGGCACAGGATATAATTGCTTAAACGTTTAGAAGGAGTAAATGAATTACCCAAATTATTCCATTCCCTGGAAATTACTTCAGAAATAGCATCAGGGAGAGAAAACACTTCTGGAATAACTACAGGAGATTTAAAAACCTTATTTAAACGTTTAGATTTAGTATCAAGAGGACCAGAATCCTCTATTTCTAATGCAATTAATACTTCTTTAAGTAAAGAACGAATAAATTCCATCTTGAACAAATACAAAGATTTATCAGCATCAACCTCTGAGACAGAAACCTCTGAACCAGAAGAACCATTATCAGTATCAGAATGATGATGTTCATTTAAAAATTCATCTGAAAAAAGAGAAGTTTTAAAAGACTTTTATGTATACTAGAAGGAGAAATAAGACATAGCCTTCTTAATGGATTTAAAAAATAAAATCTCTTATGTTATCAGGAACACTCTGAAAATTAGATGTTGACGGAACAGCAACAGGTAATGTAACAGTACTAAAGGAAATTTTATCTGCATTAATAAGTTTGTCATGACATGCAATACAAACAACAGCTGGAGAAACAGATACCAAAAGTTTATAGCAGATACACTTAGCTTGGTAGCTCCAGCACTGGGCAGCGATTTTCCTGAAGTATCTTCTGACTCAGTTGCAACGTGGAACATCTTGCAATATGTAAAAGAAAAAACAACATATAAAGCAAAATTGATCAAATTCCTTAAATGACAGTTTCAGGAATGGGAAAAAAAATGCCAGTGAACAAGCTTCTAGCAACCAGAAGCAATAAATAATGAGACTTAAATAATGTGGAGACAAAAATGACGCCCATATTTTTTAGCGCCAAAAAAAACGCCCACATTATTTGGTGCCTAAATGCTTTTGGCGCCAAAAATGACGCCACATCCGGAACGCCGACACTTTTGACGCAAAAAAAACGTCAAAAAAATGACGCAACTTCCGGCGACACGTATGACGCCGGAAACAGAAAAAAAATTTTGCGCCAAAAAAGTCCGCGCCAAGAATGACGCAATAAAATGAAGCATTTTCAGCCCCCGCGAGCCTAACAGCCCACAGGGAAAAAGTCAAAAAATTTTAAGGTAAGAAAAAATGATTGAAACAAATGCATTTATCCCAAGTATGAAACTGACTGTCTGAAAATAAGGAATGTTGAACATCCTGAGTCAAGGCGAATAAATGTTTGAATACATATATTTAGAACTTTATAAAAAAGTGCCTAACCATAGCTTAGAGTGTCACAGAAAATAAGCTTACTTACTTACCCCAGGACACTCCTCTACATGTTGTAGAAAGCCAAACCAGTACTGAAACGAAAATCAGCAGAGGTAATGGTATATATATAAGAGTATATCGTCGATCTGAAAAGGGAGGTAAGAGATGAATCTCTACGACCGATAACAGAGAACCTATGAAATAGACCCCGTAGAAGGAGATCATTGCATTCAAATAGGCAATACTCTCCTCACATCCCTCTGACATTCACTGCACGCTGAGAGGAAAACCGGGCTCCAAACTGCTGCGGAGCGCATATCAATGTAGAATCTAGCACAAACTTACTTCACCACCTCCATAGGAGGCAAAGTTTGTAAAACTGAATTGTGGGTGTGGTGAGGGGTGTATTTATAGGCATTTTAAGGTTTGGGAAACTTTGCCCCTCCTGGTAGGAATGTATATCCCATACGTCACTAGCTCATGGACTCTTGCTAATTACATGAAAGAAAGTTGGGTTCAGTGTCCCTTTAATAAAGACTCAAATTATAATTCATATAAACCACCTATTATTGTTATTCTTCTTATGACTAAGATAACGTTACGAATAAGCATTTTGTTTCAGATTTTGACTGGTGGTCATCCTGCCCAACCTATTTGTCATACTTAAATAATGTATAAGACACTTTTGTGAAGATGGGATTCTTATGTATACCTGTTTACTAATGTATATCATTGGTATTACCTTACATGTCTTATATCGTACAGTAGTCACGTTATCAACACCTACGTAATGAAAAGAATTGTATGGCTTACTACATTTTATATGCATGGTAATTACATAGATTAGAATAAACTGTAATTCATCATATATGTGTATCCTGTATCCACTTCTGTATTACCATTCTGACAAAAAAATAGATCAACATGCGCTATTTTACCATATATCTGCTGCCTTACGTTTTACACATGATAACTGCGAGACAGACAATGATCAGAAGGCATATAAATAGATTATATATTTGGTGATATGTCATTAATGAACACATATGGCGGTGTGTCACTGTATAATAATTTCTATGACTTAGGGTGTATGATCACATTTCTCTCATAGACCAAATTTGATCAATATTGTCAGCAAACTAACGAACAATCAAAAGAGAATTTTTTTTTCCACTAATGCTTATACAGTATTATTTAGAAATAGACACTTCATCTCACTTATTGACTGGCGGTCAATAGTTTGTATATCAATCGTATATCAATACTATCGTGTGCAGGGGACAACTTTGTGATGACAACCAATGGTTATTTGTTTGCTATTTTTCATAGCGCCACACCCCCTCCCCCTGTCATACTATGCTATGGTCCTGTGATAAACGTCTATCCAATAATAGGAGGACACTAGTAATTGGTTCTTTAAGGGGTGTGAGAAAATTCCCACCCCATGATTGGTTGGCAATTCTTACTTAGACAGGCTCCCGTTAGTCGGGTTTGCCTTTGAGAAAGCCTAGTTTGGCGAAATGCGCATCAGGCACTCTTAGGGCTCAGCTATCTCACTGTGAACGTTACCTATAACATAGCTCATACATGGTTTATGATCTTATCGTATTTTGTACTTATTATTGGCAGAATTGTTACTTTGGCAGGCCTATACCGCTCCAGTATTGCACCTAGATAGGATAATATGTGTTGAGGTCAATCCTCTTTTATAATTAGTCAATTGGTGCAATCCGTGAGCCTTTTTTGGTATACACCTGCCTAAGTCTATTTGCTTTCACCCTGCCTAGTATTATTATATGGGTATAGATTACTTGCTCATTATTTCATTTCTTTATAATTCATTGTCACTATGCGGATATGCTAGCTCTTGTATTATTCCATTTTTAATTCAAGTTTTACATATACCTACACTAGTAGCTCGTGTTACTTTTTAATAGTACCCTAATAAATGTTAAGTTTTATTGTCATACTCACTTCGGACAGCCTCTACTGTCAGTTATTTTCAGCATAACTTTTCTTGAGTGCTCAGTACCTGTCCTATGTCCTCTCTTCATATTTTTTCAGTTATTTACCGGACAGTGAGCACCCCCCCATTCTACACTATTATTGCTAGGTTTTTAACCTAATTAACAATATTGTCTGTACTTACTGACATATTATTGTATTTGAACTAATTCTGTTTATGGGGTTACACTAGACATTATTATTATTTCCCCACATTGCTATTATTTCTACAAGACTGTCAAACCTGAAAGGCTGTGTTTCTGTTCCACGGCATAGATTTCATTTTTTTATACACATATGATAACTCAAGAAGACAGGGTCACAGCGTGGCTCCTTTTATCTGTTTGGAATCAAGGGTTAATATCTCCGGAGGGGGATTATTGAACAAGGGGGATTAATCACATCATTTTATTTTATTATGATTATGCTGCGACGTGTGAGATGTGGCTCAGGCAGATGTTGGAACGTAAAGGTTTTACTTTTGTTTTTGGAAGCTGCGCAGCCTGAAAGGCTTGGCACACTTTTTTCCTATATATTGCGCACCATGTGATCGGGTGTAGTTAAACTGATTTCCTCTTTTCTGACCGTGCGGTTTATTCACCTGAATGCCAAGGCTTTAGGTTTTTCTGTTCAAGCCCATAGGGCACTCTGGCTGAAGTCCTGGTCTGCGGACATGACTTTGAAGTCAAGACTTCTTTCCCTCCCATTTAAGGGAAAGATTCTATTTGGTCCAGGCCTGGACTCAATTATCTCCACAGTTACTGGAGGCAAAGGTGCCTTTTTACTGCAGGATAAGAGAAACAAACGTTAAGGACAAGGTCCTAATTTTCGTTCCTTTCATTCGGATAAATCCCTACGTCAGCAGCCCTCCGCAAAGCCCGAGGAATCCAAGGGGACTTGGAAGTCAGCTAAGTCCTGGAATAAATCCAAGCAGGACAAGAAGCCCGTCGAGACAAAGTCGGTATGAAGGGGCGGCCCCCGATCTGGCTCTGGATCTCTTAGGGGGCAGACTGACGCTCTTTTCGGATGCTTGGTTTGGGGACGTACAAGACCCGTGGGCCCTGGAGGTCATCGCTCAGGGATACAGGACAGGTTTCAAGTCTCATCCACCTAAGGGCAGATTTCTCTTGTCAAACCTGTCTTCAAGGCCAGAAAAGAGAGAAGCCTATCTGGGGTGCGTGAGTAATTTCTCCTCCCTGGGAGTCATTGTCCCGGTACCTCTTACAGACGGAGGTCTCTAATACTAATCAAACCTTTTTGTGTTGTCCCAAAGAAGGAGGAAACTTTCCGCCCGATTATGGACCTAAAGTGCTTAAACAAATTCCTGTCTGTTCCCTCATTCAAGATGGAGACAATAAGGTCCATCCTTCCCTTAGTTCAGGAAGGACAGTTCATGACCACGATAGATCTGAAGGATGCTTACCTTCATGTTCCAATACACAAGGAACACTTCAAGTTCCTAAGATTTGCGTTCTTGGACCAGCACTTCCAGTTTATTGCACTTCCGTTTGGTCTTGCTACTGCTCCAATAGTTTTTTATGAAGGTTCTAGGGGCTCTGCTTGCAGTAGCCAGAACCAGGGGTATAGCAGTAGCCCCATACTTGGACGATATTCTGGTTCAAGCACCATCCTGTCGTCTGGCAGAGGACCTCTTGAAAGCCCTTCTATCTCTTCTTTGATCTCATGGATGGAAGGACCTCCTTAAGGCCCTCTGTGGCTCAGTGTATGGAGGTGATTGGTCTGGTCTCATGGTGTCCAGCATGGACATCATTCCTTTTGCCAGATTCCATCTAAGACCACTTCAGCTGTGCATGCTGAGACAGTGGAATGCCGATCATTCGGATCTGTCCCAACAGATTTCTTTGGACAACCGGTCGAGAGAATCGCTCTCCTAGTGGCTCTGTCCAGATCACCTGTCCCAAGGGACATCCTTCTTGAGACCATCCTGGGAGATTTTGACTACGGCTGTAAGTCTCTTTGGATGGGGAGCTGTTTGGGGTGCCAGCAAGGCACAGGGCCTGTGGACTCGAGATGAATCCCTCCTCCCCATCAACATTTTGGAACTTCGAGCGGTTTTCAATGCTCTGAAGGCTTGGCCTCTTCTGGGTTCGTACCAGTTTATCAGATTCCAATCAGACAACATATGCTCAGTGGTTTACATCAACCATCAGGGGGGGGGGGCAGGAGCTCCCTAGCAATGAGGGAAGTATTTCAGATTCTGTAGAGGGGGCGGAGGCCCACAACTGCTCGCTGTCAGCGATCCACATTCCGGGTGTGGTCAACTGAGAAGCGGATTTCCTCAGCAGTCAATCCTTTCATCCAGGGGAATGGTCCCTCCATCCCGAGGTGTTTGCGGAGATTTGCAACAGATAGGGGACACCGGAAATAGATCTCATGGCGTCCCGGCTCAATTCCAAGCTACCCAGATATGGGTTGCGGTCCAGGGATCCTCAGGTGGAGCTAACAGATGCATTAGCAGTGCCTTGGAGGTTCAATCTAATTTACATTTTCTCACCATTACCACTTCTCCCTCTTGTAGTGACCCGCATCAAGCAGGAGCAGGCATCAGTGATACTGATTGCTCCATCATGGCCGCGAAGGATGTGGTTTGCGGATCTGGTGGGGATGTCCTAATCTCCTCTGTGGAAGTTACCTTGTTGCAGGAATCTGCTGGAACAGGGTCTTTTTGTTCATCAAAATATAGATTCTTTGAGGCTGAATGCGTGGAGATTGAACGCTTAGTCTTAGCCAAAAGAGGTTTTTCTGAGAGGGTTATTGACACTCTCATTCAGACTCGTAAGCCTGTTACTCGTCGCATCTATCATAAGGTGTGGAGAGCTTACTTATTCTGGTGTGAAGAGCGTGGTTTTGCCTGGCATAGGGTCAACGCTGCCAGGATTCTTTCCTTTCTCCAGGAGGGTCTGAAGAAGGGCCTTTCTGCCAGTTCCTGAGGGGACAGATTTCGGCCCTTTCTGTTTTGCTGCACAAGAGGCTCGCGGAGCTCCCGGACGTGCAATCCTTCATTAAGGCTCTGATCAGGATGAGGCATGTGTTTAGATCTAACGCTCCACCTTGGAGTTTTAATCTTGTTCTTAAATTTTTGCAACAGGCTCCGTGTGAGACTATGCATTTGGTTGACATTAAGTCGTTGTCCTGGAAGGTTCTTTTTCTATTGGCTATTGCATCGGCACGCAGAGTTTCTGAAATGGCTCCCTTGCAATGTGAGCCTCCTTATCTGATGTTCCACACTGATAAGGCTGTTTTACGTACCTGCTTGGGTTTTCTTCCTAAGGTGGTGTCTGATCATAACATCAATCAGGAGATTGTTGTTCCTTCCTTATGTCCTAATCCTTCTTTGAATCTGGAGGTGGTTCGAGCTTTGAAGTTTTATCTTCAAGCTACTAAGGATTTTAGACAAACTTTTTCCTTGTTTGTTATCTACTCTAGCCTCAGAAATCTACGTAAGGGTCTGAAGGCCTCTTCGACTTCCTTATCTTTTTGGTTGAGTGTTATACGCTTAGCTTACGAGTCAGCGGGACTTAGACCTCCTCAGAGAATTACGGCTCATTCCACTAGAGCAGTGGCTTCCTCTTGGGCCTTAAAGAATGAGGCCTCAATGGATCAGATTTGTAAGGCGGCTACCTGGTCCTCCTTGCATACTTTTTCAAAGTTCTACAAATTTGACGTTTTTGCTTCGGCGGAAGCAGCTTTTGGGAGAAAGGTTTTGCAGGCTGTGGTGCCCTCAGATTAGGGTCCGCATTTCTTTTACCCCTCCCGTTATCATTCAGTGTCCTCTAAAGTTTGGGTATAATTTTTCCAAAAGTAATGAATGATGGTGTGGTCTATCCTCATATTAAGAAGGAAAACAAATTATACTTACCTGATCATTTCATTTCGTTCTGTATGAGGAGCGTCCACGGCCCCTGCACGTATACTCCGATGGGCGGACCAAAATTAGTTTTTCTCTTCCGGCACCATTTATACCCTGATATTTCTCCTTCTGTTCCTTGTTCCCTTGGCAGAATGGCTGGGATATGAGGGAAGTAGGGGGAATATTTAAGCCTTTAGCTGGGGTGTCTTTGCCTCCTCCTGGTAGCCAGGTTCAGTATTTCCCAACAGTAAGGAATGATGCCGTAGACTCTCCTCATACAGGAGGAAATTAAATTATCAGGTAAGCATAATTTATGTTTTAATATATATATATATATATATATATATATATATATATAATTATATACATACAGGAAGTGCAGAATTATTAGACAAATGAGTATTTTGACCACATCATCCTCTTTATGCATGTTGTCTTACTCCAAGCTGTATAGGCTCGAAAGCCTACTACCAATTAAGCATATTAGGTGATGTTCATCTCTGTAACGAGAAGGGGTGTGGTCTAATGACATCAACACCCTATATCAGGTGTGCATAATTATTAGGCAACTTCCTTTCCTTTGGCAAAATGGGTCAAAAGAAGGACTTGACAGGCTCAGAAAAGTCAAAAATAGTGAGATATCTTGCAGAGGGATGCAGCACTCTTAAAATTGCAAAGCTTCTGAAGTGTGATCATCGAACAATCAAGCGTTTCATTCAAACAGTCAACAGGGTCACAAGAAGCGTGTGTAAAAACCAGGGCGCAAAATAACTGCCCATGAACTGAGAAAAGTCAAGCGTGCAGCTGCCAAGATGCCACTTGCCACCAGTTTGGCCATATTTCAGAGCTGCAACATCACTGGAGTGCCAAAAAGCACAAGGTGTGCAATACTCAGAGACATGGCCAAGGTAAGAAAGGCTGAAAGACGACCACCACTGAACAAGACACACAAGCTGAAACGTCAAGACTGGGCCAAGAAATATCCCAAGACTGATTTTTCTAAGGTTTTATGGACTGATGAAATGAGAGTGAGTCTTGATGGGCCAGATGGATGGGCCCGTGGCTGGATTGGTAAAGGGCAGAGAGCTCCAGTCCGACTCAGACGCCAGCAAGGTGGAGGTGGAGTACTGGTTTGGGCTGGTATCATCAAAGATGAGCTTGTGGGGACTTTTCGGGTTGAGGATGGAGTCAAGCTCAACTCCCAGTCCTACTGCCAGTTTCTGGAAGACACCTTCTTCAAGCAGTGGTACAGGAAGAAGTCTGCATCCTTCAAGAAAAACATGATTTTCATGCAGGACAATGCTCCATCACACGCGTCCAAGTACTCCACAGCGTGGCTGGCAAGAAAGGGTATAAAAGAAGAAAATCTAATGACATGGCCTCCTTGTTCACCTGATCTGAACCCCATTGAGAACCTGTGGTCCATCATCAAATGTGAGATTTACAAGGAGGGAAAACAGTACACCTCTCTGAACAGTGTCTGGGAGGCTGTGGTTGCTGCTGCACGCAATGTTGATGGTGAACAGATCAAAACACTGACAGAATCCATGGATGGCAGGCTTTTGAGTGTCCTTGCAAAGAAAGGTGGCATATTGGTCACTGATTTGTTTTTGTTTTGTTTTTGAATGTCAGAAATGTATATTTGTGAATGTTGAGATGTTATATTGGTTTCACTGGTAAAAATAAATAATTGAAATGGGTATATATTTGTTTTTTGTTAAGTTGCCTAATAATTATGCACAGTAATAGTCACCTGCACACACAGATATCCCCCTAAAATAGCTATAACTAAAAACAAACTAAAAACTACTTCCAAAACTATTCAGCTTTGATATTAATGAGTTTTTTGGGTTCATTGAGAACATGGTTGTTGTTCAATAATAAAATTAATCCTCAAAAATACAACTTGCCTAATAATTCTGCACTCCCTGTATATATTTGTATGTATATACACATATTAACATATAAATACATATGTATATAAGCATATACATATATATTTACTCTGAACACATATTTCCAACACCCCACACCTGCCAACTTTAAAGCCCCAAAACTGCTTATTGCAGTTGTTTTTTATTAAACAAAGCTACAATTTTTTTAAATAAAAAAACTATAATGCCCTCTATTTTGAGAGCATTTGGGGCACTTTTAGAAAATTAACCAGAGATCGGATCTCTGGTTAATTTTCTGAACGCTAATTGCTACCACAAGCTTAATTATCATGTGCCTGCAAACGGGCAAATTTGCCCATTTGCACACCCTCAAACATTTAGCGCTCTACTTGTAATTTAGCCCTGAGTGAACAAAGGAAATTTGATAATGGAAGTGAACTAGAAAGTTGTTTGAAATTACATGTATCTGAATTATTAAAGAAGAATGTGAGTTTTCATATCCCTTTAATGGAAATTTGACCCTAAACAGCAGCCCCTAATATCAAGACAGAAACAAATCATGGGACAGTAGAACCTAATAAAAAGCACAATATATTTTTTACCCATAAAGATCTTTACAGCCCTTCTGATATTAGTAATGACCAGCACTAGGTTAGTTAAGACGTCTGATATTAATAGCCAAATACTTCTATCATCATTCTGGATCTTGTCATGAATGGTTAACAACCTGTTTTTTGTTTTTGTTTTTTTTTGGGGGGGGGGTTATACAGATATTGCAATCCTTTTTCTTTCTTTGTTGCTTATAAAGGAAGGTATTTAAAAATCCATTACAATTTTGATGATCCTGTTTTTAAATGTATGGGAATTGTCTCTTTCCACCAATAGAGACCACAAGGATCATCGAGTAAACTTCTGTCCCACACATCAGTTGAGAACATGCAATTCCTATTAGTTTTCAAATCAAAATAATCAGTTTTAACCTAAAAGGACAGTAAAGTAAAAAATGAAAGGGCTATTATAGTGATAAAATCTCATTCGTTAGAGGATGTCATTTTATCACTAAGGACCCTGCAATGCTATGTGTTTAACTCCTTGCAAAGTGGTTAAACACATACATAAAGCACTGCATAGGGCACGCAGTTCTCTGTGGCTTCTGAGCAATATTTACCTATGTGCCTAACCCTACTGACGCAATCAACAGCGCTAGTTGCACAGCAGCAGTTTCTGCTTGGGACCAAACGTTTTCCGTGGGTTCTGAGCAGTATTTTAACTATGTGTTTAACCCATTTGTGGGAGTTAAATAGGATGCAGGGTTAATAGTAAAAAAATGACATACTCTAACAAATTAGACCATGTAATTTGTTTTTCATATAATGGCTCATTAAACTTTCATATTTATAAAAGAGTATGCAAATTTAATTAACTTTTTAATTTACATCTGTAATCAAATTGGTTTAATTCTTTTGGAATTCTTTCTTAAGGAGCATACCTAGGTAGGCTTAGAATCAGCAATTGACTACTGGGAGCTAGCTGGTGATTGCTGGATGCAGATATGTGTCTCTTGTCATTTGCTCAAAATGTGTTCAGCTAGCTCCCAGAAGTTCATTACTGCTCCTGAGCCTACTCTTTAACAAAGTATACCAAGAGAATAAAGCAAATTTGATACTAGAAACAAATTGGAAAGTTGATTAAAATCATAGACTCTATCTAGGTCACGAATGATTCATTTTTACATTATTGTCCCTTAAATGTCTATTTAAGAGACAAGAACATTGTCAGCCTCAGAAACCTTGTTCTTTTTACAGACTTTTGAAAAGGTTGACTCTCTGGTCTGGGTTTATACTTTATAAATTTGGCTTTATTGTGATGCGTTGACTTAACTGTCCTCTTTCATTTAAAGGGACAGTCTACTTGAAAATTTGTATTATATTAAAAAAAATTGATAATACGTTTATTACCCATTCCCCAGTTTTGCATAACCAACACTGTTTTACCTCTGTGATTACCTTGTATCTAAGCCTCTGTAGACTGCCCCCTTATTTCAGTTCTTTTGACAGACTTGCACTTTAGCCAATCAGTGCTGACTCATAAATAATAGAATGCTAGCTATATGACACACATAAACTAGCTCTCTCTAGCTGTGAAAAGCTAATAAAATGCACTGAGGTAAGAGGCGGCCTTCAAGGGCTTAGAAAATAGCAAATGAGCCTATCTAGGTTTATGCTTCAACAAAGAATACCAAGGAAACAAAGCAAATGCGATGATAAAAACTAAATTAGAAAGTTGTTAAAATTGCATGTCCTATCTGAATCATTATAATCTTTCTTATCTAATTCTATTTTATTTTTTTCAACACACTTCTAGGTTCGCTTTTAATACCATGTTAAAATGTGTTTAATGTAGTGCAGTTTCTGGATTTACCACAACAGAAAAGAAACAAACACGCATTATCAAAACTGACCTTGTATAATTGTTTCATATTTTATATACAGACAAAAGAATTTTGTCTATTTAAATAATTAAACTTTGAAATTCCGATACATACTCATTTGTACTATACATGATGTTTGTGAGTGTGTTTGTGTGTAATACTATATATATATATCTATATATAATATATATATTTATAAATTCATGTAATATCTCTGTATTCTAACAGGCAGGTAAATTTACACATCTAGCATTCTAAACAAAATAATAGATATATCATTTAAATACAATATATGCTTCGTAGAGGCTTTCCAATGTGATTTTCTTTAAAGCCCTGTCATGAAAAAATGTACAAAGCGTTTATTTTATTTAAAAAAGGGGGAAAAAGGACAAGATAAACATATTGCACTGCTCCCCATCATTGTCTCTCCCCACCCAAATAAATACAGGGAGTGCAGAATTATTAGGCAAATGAGTATTTTGACCACATCATCCTCTTTATGCATGTTGTCTTACTCCAAGCTGTATAGGCTCGAAAGCCTACTACCAATTAAGCATATTAGGTGATGTGCATCTCTGTAATGAGAAGGGGTGTGGTCTAATGACATCAACACCCTATATCAGGTGTGCATAATTATTAGGCAACTTCCTTTCCTTTGGCAAAATGGGTCAAAAGAAGGACTTGACAGGCTCAGAAAAGTCAAAAATAGTGAGATATCTTGCAGAGGGATGCAGCACTCTTAAAATTGCAAAGCTTCTGAAGCGTGATCATCGAACAATCAAGCGTTTCATTCAAAATAGTCAACAGGGTCGCAAGAAGCGTGTGGAAAAAGCAAGGCGCAAAATAACTGCCCATGAACTGAGAAAAGTCAAGCGTGCAGCTGCCAAGATGCCACTTGCCACCAGTTTGGCCATATTTCAGAGCTGCAACATCACTGGAGTGCCCAAAAGTACAAGGTGTGCAATACTCAGAGACATGGCCAAGGTAAGAAAGGCTGAAAGACGACCACCACTGAACAAGACACACAAGCTGAAACGTCAAGACTGGGCCAAGAAATATCTCAAGACTGATTTTTCTAAGGTTTTATGGACTGATGAAATGAGAGTGAGTCTTGATGGGCCAGATGGATGGGCCCGTGGCTGGATTGGTAAAGGGCAGAGAGCTCCAGTCCGACTCAGATGCCAGCAAGGTGGAGGTGGAGTACTGGTTTGGGCTGGTATCATCAAAGATGAGCTTGTGGGGCCTTTTCGGGTTGAGGATGGAGTCAAGCTCAACTCCCAGTCCTACTGCCAGTTTCTGGAAGACACCTTCTTCAAGCAGTGGTACAGGAAGAAGTCTGCATCCTTCAAGAAAAACATGATTTTCATGCAGGACAATGCTCCATCACACACGTCCAAGTACTCCACAGCGTGGCTGGCAAGAAAGGGTATAAAAGAAGAAAATCTAATGACATGGCCTCCTTGTTCACCTGATCTAAACCCCATTGAGAACCTGTGGTCCATCATCAAATGTGAGATTTACAAGGAGGGAAAACAGTACACCTCTCTGAACAGTGTCTGGGAGGCTGTGGTTGCTGCTGCACGCAATGTTGATGGTGAACAGATCAAAACACTGACAGAATCCATGGATGGCAGGCTTTTGAGTGTCCTTGCAAAGAAAGGTGGCTATATTGGTCACTGATTTGTTTTTGTTTTGTTTTTGAATGTCAGAAATGTATATTTGTGAATGTTGAGATGTTATATTGGTTTCACTGGTAAAAATAAATAATTGAAATGGGTATATATTTGTTTTTTGTTAAGTTGCCTAATAATTATGCACAGTAATAGTCACCTGCACACACAGATATCCCCCTAAAATAGCTATAACTAAAAGCAAACTAAAAACTACTTCCAAAACTATTCAGCTTTGATATTAATGAGTTTTTTGGGTTCATTGAGAACATGGTTGTTGTTCAATAATAAAATTAATCCTCAAAAATACAACTTGCCTAATAATTCTGCACTCCCTGTATATACATTTTTATGCAAAGCAAGCTTACATTTTGGCGGCTTTATACAGCAATAGTGGTATTTTTTTTTTTGTTTGTTTTGGGGGTTTTTTGTCTTAGTTTTGGTTTTTAAATATAGAAGTCTTTGTATCATTTCTATCAATATATCTACAATATTGGATTAAAAGAAACCTGCAAATAAACTGAATTACACATTTTATCATTTAAAAATTAAACACCAAGATTTTTTTTTTCTTTTTCTTTCTTTTTTTTTTGGTTTGTTATTTTTTTTTTTTAATACCTTGCATGTTACACTCATATGCTGAAAGGAACAACGTTTCATCTTTTTTCTTTTAATGTTTTCTATTTTTAATATCTTTAACAGATTTATTAAGCAGCAGGTACTTCATTGTGGTCTTTAAACATAAAATAATGGCTTAAACCATCTAGGGCTGGTAGTTTGACTGGTGCCAAGGGTTGTGAAAGCTTTTTATGTTAGACTTTGTATTCTCGTTTTATTAAAAAAAAAAAACACAAGACTACTGTTGCAAATACATAGACTGGCTTCCAATTCACCTTGCACTGGGTTACCGCAACTGTGAATTACATTCCGTGTATTTGTAACACAACCCTGTAACAGACGTTACCGGCATTCAGAATACATGATGCAGGATTTCCCATTGCTTATATTTTATGAGAGATGCCTTAGGTATTATCCTAAAACACTGGAATGGAAGGCTTCACCTGTTCCTCACTAGTAGCGGGTTCCATCGTACGTTTCAAAGCACCATAGTCCACTGTTCATAGCAGTCATTTATATCAGTTGAATAACATCTGAGTGTCTTTGAAATCCCATTGCAAGTTGTCAGGCTTATTAGATGTCTCCATATTTTGTTTAGTGTGTACTGGAATATGTCACAAATCAGCTATATGGCAAGTTCCAAAGCATATAAATTAATCAGATGTTGGCACTGTTGTAATGTCCATATTTCACTCATTAATAGCTGATATTAAACCAGCCTTTGCCTTGAAGACCCTTGGGTGTATAACGTATTTTGTTTAGAATAAATAATGCATAATTTATCAATACAGTGCACAGGACTGTGCCATTTTCGGATTATTCAAACAGTTATAGATGCATTTGTCATCTGATTTACTTCCCAAGAAAACCTTGGAAAACAGACCTTGTGTACACATCTCCCCTTAACATACTCATGCAGAAATGTAGTATCACACAGGCGGGATGTAGACAGGTTAAAGAAATGAAAGGGTTCACTTTTGAGAGGAAAAAAAAATGGCACATACCTCAACAAGAAAATAATTATTTGTCTATACCATACAGGTTTGGAGAGGTAAATCCATGCATTGTATCTATTAGCGATAGTAAGGCTTTGAGATAATCATACCCTGCTGTAGTGCAGCATCTATACATTTCCTACCCATGCTTTTGCACATAGAACTTTGCCATTGTGAGTCAATTTCAGATTTACACGGCTGCTTCCACTTCAAGAACTGGAATAAATGTTAATTATTTGTTAAAAGTATTAGAATGTATACATATAAATAGGTAAAAGCAACTTCTTTGCATGCCAGTATTTAATCCAATTAAATACTAGTTCTTGAACCTTTTAAGCTTTGGGGGAATGTAAAGGCATATATTAGTGTAAAAATAAAATGCTCTATTTTGCTATTTTTCCTTTTCTTACACAGGCCCTTCTTCAAACCCATTAGAGTTTATTGTGTGTTTATTTTACATTTACCTTGGTAGATTGGTATCTTTAATACTGATTATTACTGACTAATGTCATTGTTTATTTATTTAATCAATAATAGTGTCTTCAATTGCATAATTCTGCGTAGTTTTATAATAAATACAAATACTTAATTGAAACCGTAACTTAATATTCTTGTTATTGTATTTCAGTTGTTTACAATTTTTATACTTTCAAATTTTTGATGAGCTATCTCTAGCTTTTTCTGAAACCATGAAACAATTATGTTTATTACTATGTTACTTAAAGGGACATGAAACCCAAATTTTACTTTCATGTTTCAAACATAGCATACAATTGTAAACAACTTTCTAATTTACTTCTATTATCTAATTGGTTTTATTCTCTTGGTATCATGTGTTGAAGTAGCAACAATGCACTAATGGTTTCTAACTGAACTCATGGGTGAGCCAATCACTATCGATATATATATGCAGCTACCAATCAACAGCTAGAACCTAGGTTTTCTGCTGCTCTTGAGCTTTCCTAGATAAAGCTTTTAGCAAAGGATAACAAGAGAAGGAAGCAAATTAAATAATAGAAGTAAATTGGAAAGCTGTTTAAAATTGTATTCTCTATCTGAATCATGAAATAAACATTTCGGGTTTCATGTCCCTTTAAGCATTCACAAAATAAGTAAATATGAAGAGGCCAAATGGATTTTAAGAGGTCCACAAATTCTATGAGAATTTTCTCAAAATCCTATTGGCATTAACATGACAAAAGCCATTGGAAAACACATGATAACAGGATTTTAGAATAACAATGGGCTAGTATATAACAGTATGTATTGGTTGGTATATAACCGTATATATAAATATATATATATGGATGGGTTGGTATATAACTGTATGTATGGGTTGGTGTATAACCGTATGTAGAGGGTTGGTATATAACCGTATGTAGAGGGTTGGTATATAACCGTATGTAGAGGGTTGGTATATAACCGTATGTAGGGGTTGGTATATAACCATATGTATGAGTTGGTATATAACCGTATGTATGAGTTGGTATATAACCGTATGTAGGGGTTGGTATATAACCGTATGTAGGGGTTGGTATATAACCGTATGTATGGGTTGGTATATAACCGTATGTATGAGTTGGTATATAACCGTATGTAGGGGTTGGTATATAACCGTATGTAGGGGTTGGTATATAACCGTATGTAGGGGTTGGTATATAACCGTATGTAGGGGTTGGTATATAACCGTATGTAGGGGTTGGTATATAACCGTATGTAGGGGTTGGTATATAACCGTATGTAGGGACCGTATGTAGGGGTTGGTATATAACCGTATGTAGGGGTTGGTATATAACCGTATGTAGGGGTTGGTATATAACCGTATGTAGGGGTTGGTATATAACCATATGTAGGGGTTGGTATATAACCGTATGTAGGGGTTGTATGAGGGGTTGGTATATAACCGTATGTAGGGGTTGTATGTAGGGGTTGGTATATAACCGTATGTAGGGGTTGTATGTAGGGGTTGGTATATAACCGTATGTAGGGGTTGTATGTAGGGGTTGGTATATAACCGTATGTAGGGGTAAGTATATAACCGTATGTAGGGGTTGGTATATAACCGTATGTAGGGGTTGGTATATAACCGTATGTAGGGGTTGGTATATAACCGTATGTAGGGGTTGTATGTAGGGGTTGGTATATAACCGTATGTAGGGGTTGGTATATAACCGTATGTAGGGGTTGTATGTATGGGTTGGTATATAACCATATGTATGGGTTGGTATATAACCATATGTATGAGTTGGTATATAACCGTATGTATGAGTTGGTATATAACCGTATGTATGAGTTGGTATATAACCGTATGTATGAGTTGGTATATAACCGTATGTATGAGTTGGTATATAACCGTATGTATGGGTTAGTATATAACTGTATGTATGAGTTGGTATATAACCATATGTATGAGTTGGTATATAACCATATGTATGAGTTGGTATATAACCATATGTATGAGTTGGTATATAACCATATGTACGAGTTGGTATATAACCGTATGTATGGGTTGGTATATAACCGTATGTAGGGGTTGGTATATAACCGTATGTATGGGTTGGTATATAACCGTATGTAGGGGTTGTATGTAGGGGTTGGTATATAACCGTATGTAGGGGTTGGTATATAACCGTATGTAGGGGTTGTATGTATGGGTTGGTATATAACCATATGTATGAGTTGGTATATAACCGTATGTATGGGTTGGTATATAACCGTATGTAGGGGTTGTATGTAGGGGTTGGTATATAACCGTATGTAGGGGTTGGTATATAACCGTATGTAGGGGTTGTATGTATGGGTTGGTATATAACCATATGTATGAGTTGGTATATAACCGTATGTATGAGTTGGTATATAACCATATGTATGAGTTGGTATATAACCGTATGTATGAGTTGGTATATAACCGTATGTATGAGTTGGTATATAACCGTATGTATGGGTTAGTATATAACTGTATGTATGAGTTGGTATATAACCATATGTATGAGTTGGTATATAACCATATGTATGAGTTGGTATATAACCATATGTATGAGTTGGTATATAACCATATGTATGAGTTGGTATATAACCATATGTATGAGTTGGTATATAACCGTATGTATGAGTTGGTATATAACCGTATGTACGAGTTGGTATATAACCGTATGTATGGGTTGGTATATAACCGTATGTAGGGGTTGGTATATAACCATATGTAGGGGTTGGTATATAACCGTATGTATGGGTTAGTATATAAAACTGTATGTATGAGTTGGTATATTTGCATTTCATGTAATCGACATACACAAATTGGTGAAGTGAAATGAAGAAAATAACTTGTTTTAAAAATTTCTAAAAAAAATAATAAACTGGAGTGGTGCATTCATATGTATTCACCTCCTTTGCTAGGAAGCCCTTAAATAAGATCTGGTTCAAATAAATGACCTTCATAAGTCACATTTAGCTAAATTACAAGTTACGTGCTATACCCGGTGTGGGAATAACGCAAAAAAATTAGTGCTACTGCACTTTCCATAGCACCCGTATTACAATTTAAGCCAAACCTTCTTGGGTTGTGTGGTATGGTGCGTTTAGCTCCATACCACACAAAAAACAAGTCCTGACTTGACATGCTCATGCACGTTTTCCCCCATAAACATCAATGGAAACAAAGTGTTAGAAAAAACTAACACCTGCGGTTGCGGAATGGCGATCGCAATACCGCAATCCCCATTGATGGCTATGGGGACAAGAAGATTATGTAAAAACCTAACATAAACCCCTAGTCTAAATACCCCTAATCTGCAGCCCCCGACATAGCCAACACTAAATAAAGTTATTAACCCCTAATCTGCATCGCCGGCACTAAAAAAAAAAAGTTATTAACTGCTAAGCCGCCACACCCCGACATCGCCGACACTAAACAAAACTATGAACATCTAAACCGCCGAACACCCACATCGCAACTACTATAATAAATCTATTAACCCCTAAACCGCCGACCCACCCACATCGCTACACACTAAATTAAACTATTAACCTCTAAACCTAACACCCCCCCAACTTTAAATTAAAGTTACAATATAACTACCTTTAAAGGGCCAGTCAAGTCCAAAATAAACTTTCATGATTCAGATGGGGCCTGTAATTTTAAACAACTTTCCAATTTACTTTTATCACAAATTTTGCTTTGTTCACTTGGTATTCTTAGTTGAAAGCTAAACCTAGAAGGTTCATATGCTAATTTCTTAGACCTTGAAGGTCGCCTCTAATCTAAATGCATTTTGACAGTTTTTAACCACTAGAGGGCATTTCATATAGAAAACATTGAGCTCATGCACGTGAATTTACCAAGGAGTGAGCACTGATTGGCTAAAATGCAAGTCTGTCAAAAGAACTGAAATAAGGGGGCAGTCTGCCGAGGCTTAGATACAAGGTATTTACAGAGGTAAAACGTATATTAATATAACTGTGTTGGTTATGCAAAACTGGGTAATGGGTAATTAAGGGATTATCTATCTTTTAAAACAACAAAAATTCTAGTGTTGACTGTCCCTTTAAATAAATAAAAACTTACCTGTAAAATTAAAAAAAAACTAAGCTAAAACTATAAATTAACCTAACATTACTATTTTAAAAAAATAAAATAAACGAAAAAAAACCCCGTAAGTTACAAAATTTAAAAATTCTAACACTACAAAAAATTAAAATAAACCTAACATTACAAAAAACTAACACTAAAATTACAAAAACTGAAAAAAAACAATGCACATAAAAAAACCACTGAGAATTTGCATATCTAATTTGCATAACTTACCCAGAATTCTCTTGTGCATTGGTAACATTGTATATGAGTTATTTCTAGGGAAAAAGCAAGCGGGGATTCTTGCCTAGATGTGCTAATTTCCTATGCAAATATTTACATTGATTTAATTTTGAGACATGGAGGATTTTCATTTCAGTTTTTTATCTCCCCCCCATAATTTTAATGAATAAATATATATATATATATATATATACACACATACATATACACACACACACATATATATATTTATATATACACACACACACACACATATCTGTATATTGTTTACATTCTCTGTAGTATAGTGGTCTCCCCACCTCACCCATCTTCGGCGATTATTAGGGACCCGCCACCACACCTTTTTTCTGTAGTGTAGCTCCCCATCTCTCCCTCTATTATTTTTTTCCGGAAGTATAGGGCCATCCCACTCCCTCATCCCTTTGCTGCTGGACCACCCACCCGCCTCCTGGTTTCCCTCCCACCGGCGCCAGCAGATGATTGTTACAGAAAGTGACGCACAAAGTGTCACTGTCTAATGATCTGGCTTCATATGGAACCGGAGCAGCCATCCTGCTCTGGTTACATATAAAGGCAGATGCCTGGAGCTCAGGAACTCCAACTCACACTCACTCTCACACTCTCTCACACTCACACACTCTCTCTCTCTCTCTCATATATATATATACATATATATGTAACCTTTTCAGATTCAGAGTACACCGATGAGGAATTAACGGGGTTAACACAAGCCAGTGAAACTAGTGGACAATCTGAGGATGAGGAAGTGGAAATTAGACCAAAACAGACAGTGAAAACAATTAAATCAAAAGTTGATAATGCCAATACTATAGATGACCCCATAGTTACTAGACATGCCAGTAAGAAAGCTACCACTCAGGCACAGAGTTTGGATCATAGGAGAACAGAATTCCTAAGTGACAGTGAGGGAGACAGTGATAATTTAAGCACAGTAACCAAGTCATGTTTGAAATCAAATAGTCAGCAGCCTTTTTTTCAAAAGGTCCAGATGGACACAGAGGGGGGAGGAGTAAGAGGAAGAGGAGAAGGAAGAGGACAAAGAGGAGGAAGGGGCAGACCAATCAGGAACAAGTACAAAGTATAAAAGTAATTAATTTATCTAAAGCAGTACTTACTAGGGAAGAACTATCTGTATTAGGAATGGGCCTGGGATTTGTGCCAACTAAAAAAATTCAATCTTTTTGAAACTATCATTGATGTTAATAGATTGGTTAGGGATCTAACCCTTAAAAAGTTTTTTTCAAATAAATAATTGCAATATTCAACACAGGCACCTGATGGTTCCTCTCGAGTATCTAGATTATGATCAACACAACATTCATGACATCATAGATTTCAATGAAGGATGTGACTTCTTTGCTTTGCAGGGTCTGTTAGTAGAATCCGCCACTTCCCAAACCTTTTCCACTAAATTGAAGCACACAGAGTATAAACCTAAGTCCATCTTCTACCCTACTAAGGAGAGAGGCCCCTTTTTGGAGGCCTTTCACCATAGGGTGGAAGAGGATCTGATTAAATTAACTAAATACCATAAAAGGGAACATAATAATTTTTCCATGGAACAGCTACGAGCCCTTGACAGCCTGAAGCAAGAGATACGATAGTCATCAGACAGGCTGACAAGGGTGGTAGCATTGTTGTCATGGACAAGATATCTTATACCCTAGAAGCTGAACGACAGATCAATGATCCTTAAGTTTATATAAACTTACACAAAGATCCCACTGCAGATTTCAAATGTGAATTGGTAGATTTGCTGGACGATGGGCTGGAGTTGGGGATTCTTGATCAGGAAACCTTTGATTTTTTAAATGTTCAATCACCAGGCATTCCTATCTTCCATCACCTCCCCAAGGTTCATAAATCCTTGGAGGAGGTGAGGGGAAGACCGAATGTTTCAGGAATTGGCTCCCTATTTGAGAACCTTTCTGGCTGGGTAGAGTCCCAACTCCAGCCCATAGTCTACCAACTACCTTCCTATTTGAAGGATACCACTCACCTCCTCAATAGCCTAAACAAGATCATCTGGGATAAAGAGTGTGTATGGCTGACCGTTGATGTGGTCAGCCTTTACTCCACTATCCCACATGAAGATGGATTAGAGGCAATAAAGTTCTCTCTGGACATGTACACGACTTTTGATGAAAATCTTAAAGGATTTGTGATCAGGGTCATCAAGTTTCTTCTAGACCACAACTATTTTAAGTTTTGGGATGGCTTCTACCTGCAGAGACGTGGGACCGCTATGGGGGCTAAATTTGCCCCCTCCTATGCCAACCTTTTTATGGGTTGGTGGGAGCGGTCCCACGTCTTTGGGGAACAGAACCCATTCAGGTCCAAAATCAAGACATACAAGAGATTTATAGATGATCTCTTGTTTGTGTGGACGGGAGGAGATGATGAAAGGGCAGATTTTATCAAATATCTAAATGACAACCAGGTCAATCTTAAATTTACCGCTGAATCAGGAACAGAAGAGATACCATATCTGGATGTCATCTTCAAAGGGATAGTTTCTACGGGTAAAGTGGCCACTAGTCTTTATAGAAAGCCCATCTCTTCCAATACTATCCTCCACGCTAAGTATTCACATCCTAAACATACTGGCTTTGGCGTAGCTAAAGGCCAGTTTATCAGACTCAAGCGCAATTGCACTTTTGAGTCAGACTTCTTAGATGAGGGAGACAAACTGAGGAACCAATTATTAGAGAGAGTATATTCTAGTAAGACAGTGAATAGGGCTTTCCTTGAAGTCAAGAGACTAGACAGGGACACACTCCTACAAGGTTCCAATAGCAAGGGTAAACTCAGATCCCAGGAAGACAGACCCTGTTTTGTTACAACTTAAAGCCCACAGTTTGAAGAAATATGTAACATTGTGAAAAGGTATTTATCAATTGTGACAGGAGAAGACAGTCTTAAAGAATATTTATTCCTAAGAGGGGTACTACACTAGGTAATATATTATCTCCAGCTATGATACAAAATAAGAGTAAAAGAACAAGTAGTTGGCTTACCTCTAAAGGACATTACAAATGTCACTTTTCACAATGTATAGCTTGTAATCATATGAGACCCACTAAACAGTTTCAATCATATGTAACCCAAAAAGTTTTTGATTTGAGTGAATGTACAAACTGTCGCACAAAATATGTGATCTATCTTGCAGAATGCTCCCAATGTAAATTACAGTATCTGGGGTGCACCTCAAGAGAGGTGCGCTCACGCATAAGGGAACACCTCAATAATATAGAACAAGAAATGGATTGTTCAGATCTTGTGCGACACTTCATACAAGTGCATGACAAAAAGCTTACCACCTTTAATTGGTGTGTAATTGAACGCATACAAGTAGGTCCCAGGGGTGGAGATAAAACAGTGAAAATGTTTCATAGGGAAGCCTTCTGGATATTTCTTCTGAGAACTAGAAGACCACAAGGTTTTAATATTAGTGGGGACATAATCAATTTTTGGAAAAGGATTTAACTCTTTGTGTCTTGTTTAAATTGGTTCAACACACATACTCTCATATTCAATACCCATTTCAGTCTTAATATTACCGTTTCATCAGGGTGTACAAATAAGATAGGACGTTCTAAATGAGTAAATATTGGTTTTGAAGATATATACTTTATATACATTTTTCCAATTCCTCATATTAACTGAAGTATTTGGGTTAAACATAATAGGAGTAAAAGAGCAAAATATAAATTAGTTTATTTTCCTGTGAAACTTGTCCCTATCTAATCATAGAAAATTCTGTTTCTCCACTATATCGCCCAAATAAGAGTTAATCATTCAGGTCTGTTTTTAGTAAATTAGCCACAGTGTTTTTGCATTTTTTTAATTGCAGTGACTATATATGGATTGAATGGTCACTGATTGGGCGTCTACGATTAAGGCATACTAGCCGAAACGCGTCAGATGCTAGGCTGACAGCACTGCCTGTGTGCAGTTTTTACTACACAATATTGATGCACCTATGAAGGAGGAATAAAGGATTACACACCTTAAAATTGAGGCTCGCTGTTTCTTTATTTTTTGGATAGATATATATATATATATATATATATATATATATATATATATATGTCATGCGGAACGATAGCAAAGTACTGCATGACGTATATATACGTCCTTTTGAGTTAAGGGGTTAAAATATAAACTTTTGAAGTTAAGGCATACAAAAAAAGATGGATATGTCATTCACGAAAGAACAAAAATGTAACCTTTGTATTCATTATTATTATATGCATTTAACCGATTTTATTATTGAGCCTTTTATCTATATTCTGTATTATGTATAACAAAGTGCTTCATAAATAAAATAAAAAAATAGAAAGCAACCGTAGTCATTTATTGGAAATAAAAACAGAATTTACAAAGAATGTGTCAGAAAGGAAAAAAAAACTGCAATTAATCAGTTTGTAGTCCATGAAAAACAAAATGTCACTTCAAGAGTTTACAACGTAAGGGAAATATAGCATGGCGATTGCTTTGAGGTGATGCCTTTAAATAATGTATTTATTTGAAACGAAAATATGAGGAAGCACCTTGAGCCAAAAGTTACAAAATGTAGATCTAGATGGAAGCAATGAGTTTCATCCTTTAAATGAGTATTTTGTCTGAGTTTCTTTGAAGTTGGGATGTTTGAACTAGTTTACAAGTTCACATTGATGAAAAAAAAAATCCCCAATCTAAAAACATAACTCCGTAAATTAAAGTTGCACCAAGAATGAAAATCGAAGAAATACAGAATGTATTTAAAGTTGTCATGGTAACTGTTAAGTGATTAAAGATCCTCTTCAGGTAAGGCTCAAGCGATTTCGGTATCCAAAGTATAAATGTGTATCAGATCACATATGATGTTGTTGATTAACATAAGTGTGACATCTTCACTAAAAACCTAGAGTCAAGATTGATAACAAAATTAGGGGTAAAACAAAATGAGTTATCCAAGTATGGTAAAAAAAAAAAGCAAATTCAAAGACCCAAGACGTGAAAACAAAGTAGTGCATGCAACATGCATTCAAAAACATAACTTTCCAAAACAAGTGTTTAAAAAAAATTAAAATCTATAAGTCAGGGGTCAACAAATTTGTTTAAAATTTAGGAGCCAGTCATACTTTTAGGAGCCAGACAGTGATAATTATATATAGAAATGTGGTAAATAACCCAAAAAGTTAGGAGCCAAAAGGAAAATTCTAGGAGCCAGTGGCTACCTGGCTCCTGAGTTTGTCGAGCCCTGCTATAAGTAATATTATTATTCTGGAACTACATATTTAAGCAACAACCTCCTGGTAGAATATATACATGCTACAGGAACTTTGTGTTACAAAATGATAGTCAAATTAAACGTAAGAAAGTTATTGTTACATATAGAAACAATAGTTTAAAAAAAAACTTATCAGTAGCACCATTTGGATCATTTTGAAGTGAAAATAAATGTTATTTTCTTGACGTTTTTCTAAAACACACAAACATTACATTTTCCGCTTTCAAAAGTAAAAAAACAAAACAAAACAAAAAAACAACATAATAAAGATATATATAGATGTAATTACTACTTTAGTCCCAGACTTGTAAGAAAAACAGAATTTATGCTTACCTGATAAATTACTTTCTCCAACGGTGTGTCCGGTCCACGGCGTCATCCTTACTTGTGGGATATTCTCTTCCCCAACAGGAAATGGCAAAGAGTCCCAGCAAAGCTGGTCACATGATCCCTCCTAGGCTCCGCCCATCCCAGTCATTCGACCGACGGACAGGAGGAAATATATATAGGAGAAATCATATGATACCGTGGTGACTGTAGTTAGAGAAAATAATTCAACAGACCTGATTAAAAAAACCAGGGCGGGCCGTGGACCGGACACACCGTTGGAGAAAGTAATTTATCAGGTAAGCATAAATTCTGTTTTCTCCAACATAGGTGTGTCCGGTCCACGGCGTCATCCTTACTTGTGGGAACCAATACCAAAGCTTTAGGACACGGATGAAGGGAGGGAGCAAATCAGGTCACCTAAACGGAAGGCACCACAGCTTGCAAAACCTTTCTCCCAAAAATAGCCTCCGAAGAAGCAAAAGTATCAAATTTGTAAAATTTGGCAAAAGTGTGCAGTGAAGACCAAGTCGCTGCCTTACATATCTGGTCAACAGAAGCCTCGTTCTTGAAGGCCCATGTGGAAGCCACAGCCCTAGTGGAGTGAGCTGTGATTCTTAAAGGAGGCTGCCGTCCGGCAGTCTCATAAGCCAATCGGATAATGCTTTTAAGCCAAAAGGAAAGAGGTAGAAGTCGCCTTTTGACCTCTCCTTTTACCAGAATAAACAACAAACAAGGAAGATGTTTGTCTGAAATCTTTAGTAGCCTCTAAATAGAATTTTAGAGCACGGACTACGTCCAAATTGTGTAACAAACGTTCCTTCTTTGAAACTATCTCCTGGTTAATATTTTTGTTGGAAACAACTTTCGGAAGAAAACCAGGCTTAGTACGCAAAACCACCTTATCTGCATGGAACACCAGATAGGGCGGAGAACACTGCAGAGCAGATAACTCTGAAACTCTTCTAGCAGAAGAAATTGCAACCAAAAACAAAACTTTCCAAGATAATAACTTAATATCTACGGAATGTAAGGGTTCAAACGGAACCCCTTGAAGAACTGAAAGAACTAGATTTAGACTCCAGGGAGGAGTCAAAGGTCTGTAAACAGGCTTGATTCTAACCAGAGCCTGAACAAATGCTTGAACATCTGGCACAGCTGCCAGCCTTTTGTGAAGTAAAACAGATAAAGCAGAGATCTGTCCCTTCAGAGAACTTGCAGATAATCCTTTCTCCAAACCTTCTTGTAGAAAGGATAGAATCTTAGGAATTTTTATCTTGTTCCATGGGAATCCTTTAGATTCACACCAACAGATATATTTTTTCCATATTTTATGGTAAATTTTTCTAGTTACAGGCTTTCTAGCCTGAATCAGAGTATCTATTACAGAATCTGAAAACCCACGCTTTGATAAAATCAAGCGTTCAATCTCCAAGCCGTCAGTTGGAGGGAAACCAGATTCGGATGTTCGAATGGACCTTGAACAAGAAGGTCCTGTCTCAAAGGTAGCTTCCATGGTGGAGCCGATGACATATTCACCAGGTCTGCATACCAAGTCCTGCGTGGCCACGCAGGAGCTATCAAGATCACCGAAGCCCTCTCCTGATTGATCCTGGCTACCAGCCTGGGAATGAGAGGAAACGGTGGGAATACATAAGCTAAGTTGAAGGTCCAAGGTGCTACTAGTGCATCTACTAGAGTCGCCTTGGGATCCCTGGATCTGGACCCGTAGCAAGGAACCTTGAAGTTCTGACGAGACGCCATCAGATCCATGTCTGGAATGCCCCATAATTGAGTTATTTGGGCAAAGATTTCCGGATGGAGTTCCCACTCCCCCGGATGGAATGTCTGACGACTCAGAAAATCCGCTTCCCAATTCTCCACTCCTGGGATGTGGATTGCAGACAAGTGGCAGGAGTGATCCTCCGCCCATTGAATTATTTTGGTCACTTCTTCCATCGCCAGGGAACTCCTTGTTCCCCCCTGACGATTGATATATGCAAAAGTCGTCATGTTGTCTGATTGAAACCTTATGAATTTGGCCTTTGCTAGTTGAGGCCAAGTTTTGAGAGCATTGAATATCGCTCTCAGTTCCAGAATGTTTATCGGGAGAAGAGATTCTTCCCGAGACCATAGACCCTGAGCTTTCAGGGGTTCCCAGACCGCGCCCCAGCCCACCAGGCTGGCGTCGGTCGTGACAATGACCCACTCTGGTCTGCGGAAGCTCATTCCCTGTGACAGATTGTCCAGGGTCAGCCACCAACGGAGTGAATCTCTGGTCTTTTGATCTACTTGAATCGTCGGAGACAAGTCTGTATAATCCCCATTCCACTATCTGAGCATGCACAGTTGTAATGGTCTTAGATGAATTTGTGCAAAAGGAACTATGTCCATTGCTGCAACCATCAATCCTATTACTTCCATGCACTGCGCTATGGAAGGACGAAGAACAGAATGAAGAACTTGACAAGAGCTTAGAATTTTTGATTTTCTGACCTCTGTCAGAAAAATCCTCATTTCTAAGGAATCTATTATTGTTCCCGAGAAGGGAACTCTTGTTGACGGGGACAGAGAACTTTTTTCTTTGTTCACCTTCCATCCGTGAGATCTGAGAAAGGCTAGGACGATGTCCGTATGAGCCTTTGCTTTTGACAGAGACGACGCTTGAATCAGGATGTCGTCCAAGTAAGGTACTACTGCAATGCCCCTTGGTCTTAGAACCGCTAGAAGGGACCCTAGTACCTTTGTGAAAATCCTTGGAGCAGTGGCTAATCCGAATGGAAGTGCCACAACTGGTAATGCTTGTCCAGAAAAGCGAACCTTAGGAACTGATGATGTTCCTTGTGGATAGGAATATGTAGGTACGCATCCTTTAAATCCACGGTAGTCATAAATTGATTTTCCTGGATAGTAGGTAGGATCGTTCGAATAGTTTCCATTTTGAACGATGGAACCTTGAGAAATTTGTTTAGGATCTTGAGATCCAAAATTGGTCTGAATGTTCCCTCTTTTTTGGGAACTATGAACAGGTTGGAATAAAAACCCATCCCTTGTTCTCTTATTGGAACTGGATGAATCACTCCCATCTTTAACAGGTCTTCTACACAATGTAAGAATGCCTGTCTTTTTATTTGGTTTGAAGATAATTGAGACCTGTGGAACCTTTCCCTTGGGGGTAGTTCCTTGAATTCCAGGAGATAACCTTGAGAAACTATTTCTAGCGCCCAAGGATCCTGAACATCTCTTGCCCAAGCCTGAGCAAAGAGAGAAAGTCTGCCCCCCACCAGATTCGGTCCCGGATCGGGGGCCATCCCTTCATGCTGTTTTGGTAGCAGTGGTAGGCTTCTTGGCCTGCTTACCCTTGTTCCAGCCTTGCATTGGTCTCCAGGCTGGTTTGGGTTGTGAAGTATTACCCTCTTGCTTAGAGGATGTAGAATTAGAGGCTGGTCCGTTTCTGCGAAACGGACGAAAATTAGGCTTATTTTTAGCCTTAAAAGACCTATCCTGTGGGAGGGCGTGGCCCTTTCCCCCAGTGATGTCTGAAATAATCTCTTTCAAATCAGGTCCAAATAATGTTTTACCCTTGAAAGGGATGTTAAGCAATTTTGTCTTGGAAGACACATCCGCTGACCAAGACTTTAGCCAAAGCGCTCTGCGCGCCACGATAGCAAACCCTGAATTTTTCGCCGCTAATCTAGCTAATTGCAAAGCGGCATCTAAAATAAAAGAGTTAGCCAATTTAAGTGCTTGAACTCTGTCCATAACCTCCTCATACGAAGATTCTTTATTGAGCGACTTTTCTAGTTCCTCGAACCAGAAACACGCTGCCGTAGTGACAGGAACAATGCATGAAATTGGTTGTAGAAGGTAACCTTGCTGAACAAAAATCTTTTTAAGCAAACCCTCTAATTTTTTATCCATAGGATCTTTGAAAGCACAACTATCTTCGATAGGAATAGTAGTGCGTTTGTTTAGAGTAGAAACTGCCCCCTCGACCTTGGGGACTGTCTGCCATAAGTCCTTTCTGGGGTCGACTATAGGAAATAATTTCTTAAATATAGGGGGGGGGGGGGGACAAAAGGTATGCCGGGCCTTTCCCACTCTTTATTTACTATGTCCGCCACCCGCTTGGGTATAGGAAAAGCGTCGGGGGGCACCGGAACCTCTAGGAACTTGTCCATCTTACATAATTTCTCTGGAATGACCAAATTGTCACAATCATCCAGAGTAGTGCGCGGAGATGTTCTAATTTAAATGTCACAACATCAGGTTCAGCTTGTTGAGAAATTTTTCCTGAATCTGAAATTTCTCCCTCAGACAAAACCTCCCTCATGGCCCCTTCAGATTGGTGTGAGGGTATGTCAGAACAGTTATCATCAGCGTCCTCTTGCTCTTCAGTGTTTAAAACAGAGCAATCGCGCTTTCTCTGATAAGTAGGCATTTTGGATAAAATGTTTGCTATAGAGTTATCCATTACAGCCGTTAATTGTTGCATGGTAATAAGAATTGGCGCACTAGATGTACTAGGGGCCTCTTGTGTGGGCAAAACTGGTGTAGACACAGAAGGGGATGATGTAGTATCATGTTTACTCCCCTCATTTGAGGAATCATCTTGGGCAATATCATTATCTGTGGCATTGCTGTCCCTACTTTGTTTGGACACTATGGCACAATTATCACATAAATTTAAATGGGGAGACACCTTGGCTTTCATACATATAGAACATAGCTTATCTGATGGTACAGACATGTTAAACAGGCTTAAACTTGTCAACAAAGCACAAAAAACGTTTTAAAATAAAACCGTTACTGTCACTTTAAATTTCAAACTGAAAACACTTTATTACTGAATATGTGAAAAAGTATGAAGGAATTGTTCACCAAAATTTCACCACAGTGTCTTAAGACATTAAAAGTATTGCACACCAAATTTCAGAGCTTTAACCCTTAAAATAACGGAACCGGAGCCGTTTTTACATTTAACCCCTATACAGTCCCAGCTATATGCTTTGCTGAGACCCAACCAAGCCCAGAGGGGAATAAGATACCAAATGATGCCTTCTATAAGCTTTTTCAGTGATTCTTAGCTCCTCACACATGCATCTGCATGCCTTGCTCTCCAAAAACAACTGCGCATTAGTGGCGCGAAAATGAGGCTCTGTCTATAACTAGAAAAGGCCCCCATCTGAAAAAGGTGTCCAACACAGTGCCTGCCGTTTTTCTAAACAATCCCCAAGATTATAATAACCATTAATAGTTAGAATCTGCAAAATATGCCTAGCAAAGCAATCGTTTTAGCCCAGAAAAATGTCTACCAGTTTTTTAAGCCCTTATGAAGCCCTTTATTCTTTTATTTAACTAAGAAAATGGCTTACCGGTCCCCATAAGGGGAAATGACAGCCTTCCAGCATTACATAGTCTTGTTAGAAATATGGCCAGTCATACCTTAAGCAGAAAAGTCTGCCAACTATTTCCCCCAACTGAAGTTACTTCATCTCAACAGTCCTGTGTGGAAACAGCAATTGATTTTAGTAACTTCTGCTAAAATCATCTTCCTCTTACAAACAGAAATCTTCATCTTTTTTCTGTTTCAGAGTAAATAGTACATACCAGCACTATTTTAAAATAACAAACACTTGATTGAAGAATAAAAACTACATTTAAACACCAAAAAACTCTTAACCATCTCCGTGGAGATGTTGCCTGTGCAACGGCAAAGAGAATGACTGGGGTGGGCGGAGCCTTGGAGGGATCATGTGACCAGCTTTGCTGGGACTCTTTGCCATTTCCTGTTGGGGAAGAGAATATCCCACAAGTAAGGATGACGCCGTGGACCGGACACACCTATGTTGGAGAAATAGAAGAGAGAGAGAGAGAGAGAGAGAGAGAGAGAGAGAGAGAGAGAGAGAGAGAGAGAGAGAGAGAGAGAGAGAGAGAGAGAGAGAGAGAGAGAGAGAGAGAGAGAGAGAGAGAGAGAGAGAGAGAGAGAGAGAGAGAGAGAGAGAGAGAGAGAGAGAGAGAGAGAGAGAGAGAGAGAGAGAGAGAGAGAGAGAGTGAGTAAGAACTGAGGCTTTCTTCAGTATCTAAAAGGGACACTAAAGTAAAAATTTCACTTTTATAATTCAGATAGAGCATACAATTTTTTAAGTTTCCAATTTACTATTATTTTATTTTATTTAAATTATCAAATTGTGCACAATCTTTGTCTATGACACTAACCAAGGAACCAGCTCCCACTTAGCATGTGCAAGAGTTCAAAGTGTTTATGTATACGAGTCTGTAATTGGCTGATGGCTATCACATGATACAGGGGGGGCGGCAAATACTTTTTTTTTTAAAATAAGTTAGAAAAACAAATCTAGCGTTAATTTATATTGTTTAATTATGCAATTCTACTGTATTTAATGGTATTTTAATATTGACTGGGTTAGTACGTGATTAGTGATCTATAATGACTTTCCCAGTTCATCACATAAGAGATGTTGATGTAATATATATATATATATATATATATATATATATATATATAACAGGTATTCAATTATCTGTTTCATGCACTTCTTATAATTAGATCTAGAATCTAAGCGCTATTTTAGAGGGACTTTAAATTGATCACTTCTAATGATGCGTTGTAACTTAATTTTTAATATAGCCCTGCCATTATAATACCACACGCTCCAGCCACATACTTAAAAACAAATTGTTCTGATGAGCTAATGGTTTGAATTGTTCTCCAATCAGGGCCTTCGCTACAACAAAAGTGCTGTACGACTAAAGCACTGATTGGGAAACAGTTCAAACCTTTAGCTCACAAAAAATAAAATACTTTTGAAGTGGGTGGCCAGAGCGCAGGGTATTAGAATGGCACGGCTAGAATAAAAAGTAAGTTACAGCGCATCTTCAATCAAGGTCAATTAAAGTCTATCTACAATATTGTTTCCATTCCAGTTCTGATTATACAAAGGGGCAAGACTTGAAGCTACTACATAAGTTACTTTATATCCCCTACGTATGTAAACAACCACATAGCATTATTGGTACAATTTTGTGGAACCCTGAAAGCTTGCAGCTGTTTTCCCTATTAGGTAATCATTAAAGGTAACACCTCTTTCAATTGATATTTTTTACAAAATGATTTTTGCTCTTCTCTGAACCACACTGAAGTTGGAGCCCAGGAAGAAATAAGTGACTGAAATTATCATAACTATTAACAGCTTTAGTTTCCAGTAGTCCTGTATTGTAAGGGATATTAATTAAACACTGATATACATTTTGTTACTGAAATAAATAACTGCAACAATAATAAAAGCCACATTACAGCAAGTGCTCAGCAGTGGTCAGACACCACAATTTGATACATATGACTAATAAATTCATTATGAAGGTGAAGGTCATAAACAGAGTCAAAAGCTCAATAAGGGGTGGGGATAAAAACTAAATTATTATTGAAACAAGAACTTTATTGGATCTATGAATTGAGGACAATTACTCCAAGGGGGCTCAATAAGGAATGGGACATGAGTCTGTTTACGGAATTAATTTAATTAATCTGATTTAGTATAATGAATTGATTTAGCTTTTTATACTTGTCCTATATAGGGTCCTATTTATCCTTTCCAACTCTTCATAATTATTAATAAACATAACTAATGTATTTATTCTCAAAAAGTTCTTTTTTCAAAATACGAAAAAAGAGAAGGGCCGCCTCATAGTGAATTCCGTTACAAATAAGAAACAAAGAATAAAAAAAAAAAAATACTCACAATGGTAGTGGCACTTTTGTGAAACAAAGTGCTATATAGGCAGGCTAACACTTGCAGTGGTCTTGCAGTGGTCAACTCACTGGTCACCCTTGTGATGACTAGTGGTCTCTCCGTGGGAACTTTGCAGTAAAAAGAACAGGAACTACTGGAACAAATTGTGCCAAATGAGATGTTTGCAGACATGATTTATCCCGTAAACCTGTGACTTCCGGTGGCGTCCTGTTCACTTTCCCTCACGGAGGGTTTGAGGCGGCGTTCTAACTAATCTAACGATTTAAACATTTCTAATCGATGGTCCTTATTACTTTAAAGTAAACTGTGCTCACATACTCGCATAAAAATCTTTTACTTTTCCTCTTCTAATAACTCCTGGCTGCCTCTATGCCCAAAGGATTTTTCTATCTCCGTATATTGACAGGTGGGTGGTGCAGCCAAAAGCAAGCGAACCACCCACCCCTATCAATTTCTATAGAAGCCTGTTCCCGCGCTGCTGCTGGAGGATTAGATCAGATAATACAGCACTGTAAACAGTAAATGTACTATGCTCCTCACACTTGCTATTGGCTGCACTACCTACCAGTTAATGCACGGGGAAAAAAGGGTACGACACTGCTCATTTAGCCCTTAAGGATATGTGCCGTACCCTGTAGTGTAATGGAGGATACCTTGACTAGCGATCACACGGATAGGGTGGCTCTACGATACCATGCCTGTCAGCGGGGTTAATCCATTCATGAGATACAGTCTTGAATCAGAGTGTATCGCATGCTGCTGATGGAAGCCTGCATGCAAGGCTACCCAGCAACAGTAGAGTAACTGTAAAATGACAGTTACTGTGTATACAATCACTGTGACAGCAAACCACAGTGATTGTAAAATAAATTGGGGCCTAGATACTAGCATGCTGCAATGCATGCTATCAGTCCCACTGGAGAATCACAGGGTGCCTCAAGAGTGAGGCAGTCCAGCGACACCCAAAAAACTGCCCGATGGTCATATAATCACTTTGATAGCCAGTCACAGTGATCACGTCAAATATGACAAGCCACTGTTTGTTAACAATGGCTTTCCTTGGCCCCTCTTCTCTCCCTGTGAACTTGTACGTGAAATAGTTAAATATATATATATATATACACACACACATACACACACACACACATTTTTTATTATAAAATTTATTTTAGTAAAGGTTTTTGTGCGTTTTTTTTTTTTTACAACAAAATTTTATTTTCGGTCCTTGGCGATAAAAGGGTAAAATATAATGTGTCAAAACATAATTTATGCTTACCTGATAAATTTATTTCTCTTGTAGTGTATCCAGTCCACGGATCATCCATTACTTGTGGGATATATTCCCTTCCCAACAGGAAGTTGCAAGAGGATCACCCACAGCAGAGCTGCTATATAGCTCCTCCCCTCACTGCCATATCCAGTCATTCGACCGAAACAAGACGAGAAAGGAGAAACCATAGGGTGCAGTGGTGACTGTAGTTTAATTTAAAAATTTAGACCTGCCTTAAAAAGGACAGGGCGGGCCGTGGACTGGATACACTACAAGAGAAATAAATTTATCAGGTAAGCATAAATTATGTTTTCTCTTGTTAAGTGTATCCAGTCCACGGATCATCCATTACTTGTGGGATACCAATACCAAAGCTTAAGTACACGGATGATGGGAGGGACAAGGCAGGAACCACTGCCTGTAGAACCTTTCTCCCAAAAACAGCCTCCGAAGAAGCAAAAGTGTCAAATTTGTAAAATTTTGAAAAGGTGTGAAGCGAAGACCAAGTCGCAGCCTTGCAAATCTGTTCAACAGAGTCCTCATTTTTAAAGGCCAAGGTGGAAGCCACAGCTCTAGTAGAATGAGCTGTAATCCTTTCAGGGGGCTGCTGTCCAGCAGTCTCATAGGCTAAGCGTATTATGCTTCTAAGCCAAAAGGAGAGAAAAGTTGCCGAAGCCTTTTGACCTCTCCTCTGCCCAGAGTAAACGACAAACAGGGCAGATGTTTGACGAAAATCTTTAGTTGCCTGTAAGTAGAACTTCAAGGCACGGACTACGTCCAGATTATGTAAAAGACGTTCCTTCTTTGAAGAAGGATTAGGGCACAATGACGGGACAACAATCTCTTGATTGATATTCCTGTTAGAAACCACCTTAGGTAAAAACCCAGGTTTAGTACGCAGAACTACCTTGTCTGAATGGAAAATCAGATAAGGAGAATCACAATGTAAGGCAGATAACTCAGAGACTCTTCGAGCCGAGGAAATAGCCATAGAAAACAGAACTTTCCAAGATAAAAGTTTAATATCAATGGAATGAAGGGGTTCAAACGGAACTCCTTGAAGAACTTTAAGAACCAAGTTTAAGCTCCACGGGGGAGCAACAGTTTTAAACACAGGCTTAATCCTAGCCAAAGCCTGACAAAAAGCATGGACGTCTGGAACCTCTGCCAGACGCTTGTGCAAAAGAATAGACAGAGCAGATATCTGTCCTTTTAACAAACTAGCTGATAAGCCTTTTTCCAAACCCTCTTGGAGAAAGGACAATATCCTAGGAATCCTAACCTTACTCCATGAGTAACTCTTGGATTCGCACCAATAAAGGTATTTACGCCATATCTTATGGTAGATTTTCCTGGTAACAGGCTTTCGTGCCTGTATTAAGGTATCAATAACTGACTCGGAGAAGCCACGCTTTGATAGAATCAAGCGTTCAATCTCCATGCAGTCAGTCTCAGAGAAAGTAGATTTGGATGATTGAAAGGACCTTGTATTAGAAGGTCTTGCCTCAGAGGTAGAGTCCATGGTGGACAGGATGACATGTCCACAAGGTCTGAATACCAGGTCCTGCGTGGCCACGCAGGCGCTATCAGAATCACCGATGCTCTCTCCTGCTTGATCTTGGCGATCAGTCGAGGGAGCAGAGGAAACGGTGGAAACACATAAGCCAGGTTGAAGAACCAAGGAGCTGCTAGAGCATCTATCAGCGTCGCTCCCAGGTCCCTGGACCTGGATCCGTAACGAGGAAGCTTGGCGTTCTGGCGAGACGCCATGAGATCCAGTTCTGGCTTGCCCCAACGATGGACCAGTTGAGCAAACACCTCCGGATGGAGTTCTCACTCCCCCGGATGAAAAGTCTGACGACTTAGAAAATCCGCCTCCCAGTTCTCCACGCCTGGGATGTGGATCGCTGACAAGTGGCAAGAGTGAGACTCTGCCCAGCGAATTATCTTTGAGACTTCTAACATCGCTAGGGAACTCCTGGTTCCCCCTTGATGGTTGATGTAAGCCACAGTCGTGATATTGTCCGACTGAAATCTGATGAACCTCAGTGTTGCTAACTGAGGCCAAGCTAGAAGAGCATTGAATATTGCTCTTAACTCCAGAATATTTATTGGGAGGAGTTTCTCCTCCTGAGTCCACGATCCCTGAGCCTTCAGGGAATTCCAGACTGCGCCCCAGCCTAGAAGGCTGGCATCTGTTGTTACAATCGTCCAATCTGGCCTGCGAAAGGTCATACCCTTGGACAGATGGACCCGAGATAGCCACCAGAGAAGAGAATCTCTGGTCTCTTGATCCAGATTTAGTAGAGGGGACAAATCTGAGTAATCCCCATTCCACTGACCTAGCATGCACAATTGCAGCGGTCTGAGATGCAGGCGCGCAAATGGCACTATGTCCATTGCCGCTACCATTAAGCCGATTACTTCCATGCACTGAGCCACTGACGGGCGTGGAATGGAATGAAGAACACGGCAAGCATTTAAAAGTTTTGATAACCTGGCCTCCGTCAGGTACATTTTCATTTCTACAGAATCTATCAGAGTCCCTAGGAAGGAGATAGAGAACTCTTTTCCACGTTCACTTTCCACCCATGCGACCTCAGAAATGCCAGAACTATCTCTGTATGAGACTTGGCAATTTGAAAGCTTGACGCCTGTATCAGGATGTCTTCTAGATACGGAGCCACCGCTATGCCTCGCGGTCTTAGAACCGCCAGAAGTGAGCCCAGAACCTTTGTAAAGATTCTCGGGGCCGTAGCCAACCCGAAGGGGAGGGCTACAAATTGGTAATGCCTGTCTAGAAAGGCAAATCTTAGGAACCGATGATGATCTTTCTGAATCGGTATATGAAGGTAGGCATCCTTTAAGTCCACTGTGGTCATGTACTGACACTCTTGGATCATGGGTAGGATGGTCCGAATAGTTTCCATTTTGAATGATGGAACTCTTAGGAATTTGTTTAAGATCTTTAGGTCCAAAATTGGTCTGAAGGTACCCTCATTCTTGGGAACCACGAACAGATTTGAATAAAATCCCTGTCCTTGTTCCGGCCGCGGAACTGGATGGATCACCCCCATTACTAGGAGGTCCTGTACACAGCGTAGGAATGCCTCTTTCTTTATCTGATTTTCTGATAACCTTGAAAGATGAAATCTCCCTTGAGGAGGGGAAGCCTTGAAGTCCAGAAGATATCCCTGAGATATGATCTCCAACGCCCAGGGATCCTGGACATCTCTTGCCCACGCCTGGGCGAAGAGAGAAAGTCTGCCCCCCACTAGATCCGTTTCCGGATAGGGGGCCGTTCCTTCATGCTGTCTTGGGGGCAGTAGCAGGTTTTCTGGCCTGCTTGCCCTTGTTCCAGGACTGGTTAGGTTTCCAGGCCTGTTTGAAATGAGCAACAGTTCCTCCCTGTTTTGGAGCGGAGGAAGTTGATGCTGCTCCTGCCTTGAAATTTCGAAAAGCACGAAAATTAGACTGCTTGGCCTTTGGTTTGGCCCTGTTCTGAGGAAGGGTATGCCCCTTACCTCCAGTAATGTCAGCAATAATTTCCTTCAAGCCGGGCCCGAATAAGGTCTGCCCCTTGAAAGGGATATTAAGCAATTTAGATTTAGAAGTCACGTCAGCTGACCAGGATTTAAGCCATAGCGCCCTCCGCGCCTGGATGGCGAATCCGGAGTTCTTAGCCGTTAGTTTAGTCAAATGTACAATGGCATCAGAAACAAATGAGTTAGCTAGCTTAATTGATTTAAGCTTGTCCATAATTTCATCCAATGGAGCTGTGTGAATGGCCTCTTCCAGAGACTCAAACCAGAATGCCGCAGTCACAGTGGCAGGCGCAATGCATGCAAGGGGCTGCAGGATAAAACCTTGTTGAACAAATATTTTCTTAAGGTAACCTTCTAATTTTTTATCCATTGGATCCGAAAAAGCACAACTATCCTCAACCGGGATAGTGGTACGCTTTGCTAAAGTAGAAACTGCTCCCTCCACCTTAGGGACCGTCTGCCATAAGTCCTGTGTAGTGGCGTCTATTGGAAACATTTTTCTAAATATAGGAGGCGGGGAAAAGGGCACACCGGGTCTATCCCACTCCTTGCTAATAATTTCTGTAAGCCTTTTAGGTATAGGGAAAACATCAGTACACACCGGTACCGCATAGTATCTATCCAGCCTACACAATTTCTCTGGAATTGCAACTGTGTTACAGTCGTTCAGAGCAGCTAAAACCTCCCCAAGCAATACATGGAGGTTCTCAAGCTTAAATTTAAAATTAGAGATCTCTGAATCAGGTTTCCCCGGATCAGATCCGTCACCCACAGAATGAAGCTTTCCATCCTCATGGTCTGCAAACTGTGACGCAGTATCAGACATGGCTCTTACAGCACCAGCGCGCTCTGCATCTCTCCTAATCCCAGAGCTATTGCGCTTGCCTCTCAATTCTGGCAATCTAGATAATACTTCTGACAGGGTATTATTCATGATTGTAGCCATGTCCTGTAAAGTAATTGCTATGGGCGTCTCTGATGCACTTGGCGCCATAATAGCATGCGCCCCCTGAGCGGGAGGCGAAGGTACTGACACGTGAGGAGAGTTAGTCGGCATAACTTCCCCCTCGTCGTCTGGTGATAATTCTTTTATAGATAAAGACTGACCTTTATTATTTACTAAATGTATTGATTTCACTTTACACATATTCCTATGGGGCTCCACACTGGCTTTCAAACATAATGAACAAGTAGATTCATCTATGTCAGACATGTTTAAACAGACTAGCAATAAGACTGGCAAGCTTGAAAAACACTTCACAATAAGTTTACAAGCAATATAAACAACACTACTGCGCCTTTAAGAAGCACAAAACCTGTCTCAAGTTGAAATAACAATGAACCAAAGCAGTTATACCAACCAAATTTTCACAGTAAATGCAGTAAGTCAGCAGAGCATTGCACCCACTTGCAAATGGATGATAAACCCCTTAATACCCAAAACGGATAAACAATAGAGAAAAAACGTTGTTTAAAACAGTCAAACACACTGTCACAGCTCTGCTGTGACTGATTACCTCCCTCAATATGACTTTTGAAGCCTTTTGAGCCCTCTAGAGAAGTCCTGGATCATGCAGGAAGAAGCAGGAAGTCTGAGTCTGAATTTTTACTGCGCAAAAAAGCGCTAAAATAGGCCCCTCCCACTCATATTACAACAGTGGGAAGCCTCAGTTAACTGTTTCTATGCAGAAATTAAGCCAGCCATGTGGAAAAATTATGCCCCAATAAGTTTTAACACCAAATGTACGTTAAAAAAACGATTAAAAATGCCAGCAAACGTTTTAAAACACATTTTTTGAAGAGTATATATCTCTATTAATAAGCCTGATACCAGTCGCTATCACTGCATTTAAGGCTTTACTTACATCTTTATTAATAAGCCTGATACCAGTCGCTATCACTGCATTTAAGGCTTTACTTACATCTTTATTAATAAGCCTGATACCAGTCGCTTTCACTGCATTTAAGGCTTTACTTACATTACTTCGGTATCAGCAGCATTTTCTTAGTCAATTCCATTCCTTAGAAAAATATTTTACTGCACATACCTTAGTTGCAGGAAACCTGCACGCCATTCCCTTTCTGAAGTTACCTCACTCCTCAGAATGTGTGAGAACAGCAAGTGGATCTTAGTTACTTCTGCTAAGATCATAGAAAACGCAGGCAGATTCTTCTTCCAAATACTGCCTGAGAAAAAACAGCACACTCCGGTGCCATTTAAAAATAACAAACTTTTGATTGAAGAAATAAACTAAGTATAAAACACCACTCCTCTCACGACCTCCTATCTATGTTGAGGGTTGCAAGAGAATGACTGGATATGACATGTGAGGGGAGGAGCTATATAGCAGCTTTGCTGTGGGTGATCCTCTTGCAACTTCCTGTTGGGAAGGGAATATATCCCACAAGTAATGGATGATCCGTGGACTGGATACACTTAACAAGAAAAAATACCCCTAGATAAATACCCCGGGGTGTCTGAATGCTACAAATATATACTTTTTTGAGGCAGTTTTGAATTGGTTGCTGGTATTTAGCTTAAAGTCCAAGCTATTTTATATACCCATATAGGGTATCAATAGAAAGGCCTGTTAGCCTGTTTAAAAATGCTATATAATAATATGTATGGGCGCATTTAACAAGAGAGCAGATAATTAAGGTGTAACCAAAAGTGAGAAAAAAAATGCCAAAACTACTTGTGTCACAGAAGCACGGAAACGAGTGGCCAGGTTGGTTAAAAGAAAGGGGAAAATGAAAAGAAAAGTTTATAAAGAAAAACATAATTTATGCTTACCTGATAAATTCCTTTCTTCTGTAGTGTGATCAGTCCACGGGTCATCATTACTTCTGGGATATTACTCCTCCCCAACAGGAAGTGCAAGAGGATTCACCCAGCAGAGCTGCATATAGCTCCTCCCCTCTACGTCACTCCCAGTCATTCGACCAAGGACCAACGAGAAAGGAAAAGCCAAGGGTGAAGTGGTGACTGGAGTATAAATTAAAAAATATTTACCTGCCTTAAAAACAGGGCGGGCCGTGGACTGATCACACTACAGAAGAAAGGAATTTATCAGGTAAGCATAAATTATGTTTTCTTCTGTTAAGTGTGATCAGTCCACGGGTCATCATTACTTCTGGGATACCAATACCAAAGCAAAAGTACACGGATGACGGGAGGGATAGGCAGGCTCTTTATACAGAAGGAACCACTGCCTGAAGAACCTTTCTCCCAAAAATAGCCTCCGATGAAGCAAAAGTGTCAAATTTGTAAAATTTGGAAAAAGTATGAAGCGAAGACCAAGTTGCAGCCTTGCAAATCTGTTCAACAGAGGCCTCATTCTTGAAGGCCCAAGTGGAAGCCACAGCTCTAGTAGAATGAGCTGTAATTCTTTCAGGAGGCTGCTGTCCAGCAGTCTCATAAGCTAAACGAATTATGCTACGAAGCCAAAAAGAAAGAGAGGTAGCGGAAGCTTTTTGACCTCTCCTCTGCCCAGAGTAAATGACAAACAGAGAAGACGTTTGTCGAAATTCCTTAGTTGTCTGTAAGTAAAATTTTAGAGCACGGACTACATCCAGGTTGTGCAGTAGACGTTCCTTCTTTGAAGAAGGATTTGGGCATAAAGAAGGAACAACAATCTCTTGATTGATATTCCTGTTAGTAACTACCTTAGGTAAGAACCCAGGTTTAGTACGCAGGACTACCTTATCCGAATGAAAAATCAAATAAGGAGAATCACAATGTAAGGCTGATAATTCAGAGACTCTTCGAGCCGAGGAAATAGCCATTAAAAATAGAACTTTCCAAGATAACAACTTTATATCAATGGAATGAAGGGGTTCAAACGGAACGCCCTGTAAAACATTAAGAACAAGGTTTAAACTCCATGGTGGAGCAACAGTTTTAAACACAGGCTTAATCCTGGCCAAAGCCTGACAAAAAGCCTGGACGTCAGGAACTTCTGACAGACGTTTGTGTAACAGAATGGACAGAGCTGAGATCTGTCCCTTTAATGAACTAGCAGATAAACCCTTTTCTAAACCTTCTTGTAGAAAAGACAATATCCTAGCAAATAAACTTGTAACTTGGAAAAACAATTCAATTAGAATAATATTGAAACATACTGTACCTTTAAGAAGCACAGAAGATCTATGACAGTTGAAAATTAATAAATTGAAACAGTTATAGCCTCAATCCTTGTAAATAACACAACTTTAGCAAAGGTTTAATCCCATTAGCAAAGATAACAAATTCTGAAAGCAGGAAACAAATTACAGAATAAACGTTTTTTATCTCAGTCAAACTATAATTCTCACAGCTCTGCTGAGAGAAATTACCTCCCTCAAAATAAGTTTTGAAGACCCCTGAGCTCTGTAGAGATGAACCGGATCATGCAGGGAATACAATGAGTTGCTGACTGAAATATTTGATGCGTAGTAAAAGCGCCAAAAAACGGCCCCTCCCCCTCACACACAGCAGTGAGGGAGAACAGAAACTGTCAGAAAACAGATTAAGCAACTGCCAAGTGGAAAAATAGTGCCCAAACATTTATTCACTCAGTACCTCAGTAAATGAAAACGATTTTACATTCCAGCAAAAACGTTAAACATAATCTCTAGTTATTAAACAGCTTTATGTATTTCTTACAGTGTAATTCTAGTGAAGTACCATTCCCCAGAATACTGAAGTGTAAAGTATACATACATGACATTATATCGGTATGGCAGGATTTTCTCATCAATTCCATTGTCAGAAAATAAAAACTGCTACATACCTCTATGCAGATTCATCTGCTCGCTGTCCCCTGATCTGAAGTTTACCTCTCCTCAGATGGCCGAGAAACAGCAATATGATCTTAACTACTCCGGCTAAAATCATAACAAAAACTCTGGTAGATTCTTCTTCAAACTCTGCCAGAGAGATAATAACACACTCCGGTGCTATTTTAAAATAACAAACTTTTGATTGAAGATATAAAACTAAGTATAATCACCATAGTCCTCTCACACATCCTATCTAGTCGTTGGGTGCAAGAGAATGACTGGGAGTGACGTAGAGGGGAGGAGCTATATGCAGCTCTGCTGGGTGAATCCTCTTGCACTTCCTGTTGGGGAGGAGTAATATCCCAGAAGTAATGATGACCCGTGGACTGATCACA
Source organism: Bombina bombina (assembly GCF_027579735.1). Classification (NCBI taxonomy): domain Eukaryota; kingdom Metazoa; phylum Chordata; class Amphibia; order Anura; family Bombinatoridae; genus Bombina; species Bombina bombina. The sequence goes on from NC_069510.1 coordinate 96,045,603, forward strand.
CTTAACAGAAGAAATTGAGTTTTAAAATATGAACTAAATGTTTAATATTTTAAAAAGGATTAACTATCACTTTAAATTTCTTTTTTGTTTTTCAGCTGTATACTATTGAGATTTTAAGGCTCTCCTGTTATTTTTTTTGTAGGTTTATGAAAATCATACGAAGTATATCAGAAGCAGATACATAATCTAAATAAACTAATCATTTTAAGTTAACTAAATTGACCCTTACTTTGCAAGAACTACCCTGTAATGATAAAAAATGCAGAGTCAGTTTTTGAGCGAAGATATAACATGCGTCTGAAATAGGCGTTTGGCTTACCTGCCACCACGGAGTCTCTGCTGTGTCATTACTGGGCACATCTACACCATAACATTGTAGGGCAAAATACAATACTGCTACAGCTATATGTTGCGCTTCATATCGCAGACACAGGTCACCATGGTAGCTATCCCTGAGAAGTGCCCAGGAAGCTGTTGCAATAGGCGTCCGGTCCCAGCTGTGCCGATTCATCCAGTTTTTTAAAGAAATAAGATAATGTAGAAGATACTGGGTAGGAAACATATTCACAATTATTCAAATGCTAGAGCATTACAAACAAGGCTGTTTAAACTGATTAAAAACATAATTTATGCTTACCTGATAAATTTATTTCTCTTGTAGTGTATCCAGTCCACGGATCATCCATTACTTGTGGGATATTCTCCTTCCCAACAGGAAGTTGCAAGAGGATCACCCACAGCAGAGCTGCTATATAGCTCCTCCCCTCACTGCCATATCCAGTCATTCGACCGAAACAAGACGAGAAAGGAGAAACCATAGGGTGCAGTGGTGACTGTAGTTTAATTAAAATTTAGACCTGACTTAAAAGGACAGGGCGGGCCGTGGACTGGATACACTACAAGAGAAATAAATTTATCAGGTAAGCATAAATTATGTTTTCTCTTGTTAAGTGTATCCAGTCCACGGATCATCCATTACTTGTGGGATACCAATACCAAAGCTAAAGTACACGGATGATGGGAGGGACAAGGCAGGAACTTAAACGGAAGGAACCACTGCCTGTAGAACCTTTCTCCCAAAAACAGCCTCCGAAGAAGCAAAAGTGTCAAATTTGTAAAATTTTGAAAAGGTGTGAAGCGAAGACCAAGTCGCAGCCTTGCAAATCTGTTCAACAGAGGCCTCATTTTTAAAGGCCAAGGTGGAAGCCACAGCTCTAGTAGAATGAGCTGTAATCCTTTCAGGGGGCTGCTGTCCAGCAGTCTCATAGGCTAAGCGTATTATGCTCCGAAGCCAAAAGGAGAGAGAGGTTGCCGAAGCTTTTTGACCTCTCCTCTGTCCAGAGTAAACGACAAACAGGGCAGATGTTTGACGAAAATCTTTAGTAGCCTGTAAGTAAAACTTCAAGGCACGGACTTCGTCCAGATTATGCAAAAGACGTTCCTTCTTTGAAGAAGGATTAGGACACAATGATGGAACAACAATCTCTTGATTGATATTCCTGTTAGAAACCACCTTAGGTAAAAACCCAGGTTTGGTACGCAGAACTACCTTGTCTGAATGAAAAATCAGATAAGGAGAATCACAATGTAAAGCAGACAATTTAGAGACTCTTCGAGCCGAGGAAATAGCCATCAAAAACAGAACTTTCCAAGATAAAAGTTTAATATCAATGGAATGAAGGGGTTCAAACGGAACTCCCTGAAGAACTTTAAGAACCAAGTTTAAGCTCCACGAGGAAGCAACAGTTTTAAACACAGGCTTAATCCTAACCAAAGCCTGACAAAATGCCTGGACGTCTGGAACTTCTGCTAGACGCTTGTGCAAAAGAATAGACAGAGCAGAGATCTGTCCTTTTAAAGAACTAGCTGATAAGCCTTTGTCCAAACCCTCTTGGAGAAAGGACAATATCCTAGGAATCCTAACCTTACTCCATGAGTAACTCTTGGATTCACACCAATAAAGATATTTACGCCATATCTTATGGTAGATTTTCCTGGTGACAGGCTTCCGAGCCTGTATTAAGGTATCAATGACTGACTCGGAGAAGCCACGCCTTGATAGAATCAAGCGTTCAATCTCCATGCAGTCAGTCTCAGAGAAAGTAGATTTGGATGATTGAAAGGACCTTGTATTAGAAGGTCCTGCCTCAGAGGCAGAGTCCATGGTGGAAGAGATGACATGTCCACTAGGTCTGCATATCAGGTCCTGCGTGGCCACGCAGGCACTATCAGAATCACTGATGCTCTATCCTGTTAAATTTTGGCAATCAGTCGAGGGAGCAGAGGAAATGGTGGAAACACATAGGCCAGGTTGAAGAACCAAGGAGCTGCTAGAGCATCTATCAGCGTTGCTCCCGGGTCCCTGGACCTGGATCCGTAACAAGGAAGCTTGGCGTTCTGGCGAGACGCCATGAGATCCAGTTCTGGTTTGCCCCAACGATGGACCAGTTGAGCAAACACCTCCGGGTGGAGTTCCCACTCCCCCGGATGAAAAGTCTGACGACTTAGAAAATCCGCCTCCCAGTTCTCTAAGCCTGGGATGTGGATCGCTGACAAGTGGCAAGAGTGAGACTCTGCCCAGCGAATTATCTTTCAGACTTCTAACATCGCTAGGGAACTCCTGGTTCCCCCTTGATGGTTGATGTAAGCCACAGTCGTGATGTTGTCCGACTGAAATCTGATGAACCTCAGTGTTGCTAACTGAGGCCAAGCTAGAAGAGCATTGAATATTGCTCTTAACTCCAGAATATTTATTGGGAGGAGTTTCTCCTCCAGAGTCCACGATCCCTGAGCCTTCAGGGAGTTCCAGACTGCGCCCCAACCTAGAAGGCTGGCATCTGTTGTTACAATCGTCCAATCTGGCCTGCGAAAGGTCATACCCTTGGACAGATGGACCCGAGAAAGCCACCAGAGAAGAGAATCTCTGGTCTCTTGATCCAGATTTAGTAGAGGGGACAAATCTGAGTAATCCCCATTCCACTGACTTAGCATGCATAATTGCAGCGGTCTGAGATGCAGGCGCGCAAATGGCACTATGTCCATTGCCGCTACCATTAAGCCGATTACTTCCATGCACTGAGCCACTGACGGGTGTGGAATGGAATGAAGGACACGGCAAGCATTTAGAAGTTTTGATAACCTGGACTCCGTCAGGTAAATTTTCATCTCTACAGAATCTATAAGAGTCCCTAGGAAGGAGACTCTTGTGAGTGGGGATAGAGAACTCTTTTCCACGTTCACTTTCCACCCATGCGACCTCAGAAATGCCAGAACTATCTCTGTATGAGACTTGACAATTTGAAAGCTTGACGCCTGTATCAGGATGTCGTCTAGATACGGAGCCACCGCTATGCCTCGCGGTCTTAGAACCGCCAGAAGTGAGCCCAGAACCTTTGTAAAAATTCTCGGGGCAGTGGCCAACCCGAAGGGAAGAGCTACAAATTGGTAATGCCTGTCTAGAAAGGCAAACCTTAGGAACCGATGATGATCTTTGTGAATCGGTATGTGAAGGTAGGCATCCTTTAAGTCCACTGTGGTCATGTACTGACCCTCTTGGATCATGGGTAGGATGGTCCGAATAGTTTCCATTTTGAATGATGGAACTCTGAGGAATTTGTTTAAGATCTTTAGATCCAAGATTGGTCTGAAGGTTCCCTCTTTCTTGGGAACCACAAACAGATTTGAATAAAATCCCTGTCCTTGTTCCATCCGCGGAACTGGATGGATCACTCCCATTACTAGGAGGTCTTGCACACAGCTTAGGAATGCCTCTTTCTTTATCTGGTTTGATGATAACCTTGAAAGATGAAATCTCCCTTGTGGAGGAGAAGCTTTGAAGTCCAGAAGATATCCCTGAGATATGATCTCCAACGCCCAGGGATCCTGAACATCTCTTGCCCACGCCTGGGCGAAGAGAGAAAGTCTGCCCCCCACTAGATCCGTTTCCGGATAGGGGGCCGTTCCTTCATGCTGTCTTGGGGGCAGCAGCAGGCTTCCTGGCCTGCTTGCCCTTGTTCCAGGACTGGTTAGGTTTCCAGGCCTGTCTGGAATGAGCAACAGTTCCCTCTTGTTTTGAAGCGGAGGAAGTTGATGCTGCTCCTGCCTTGAAATTTCGAAAGGCACGAAAATTAGACTGTTTGGTCTTTGATTTGGCCCTGTCCTGAGGAAGGGTATGACCCTTGCCTCCAGTAATGTCAGCAATAATTTCCTTCAAGCCAGGCCCGAATAAGGTCTGCCCCTTGAAAGGAATGTTGAGTAATTTAGACTTTGAAGTCACGTCAGCTGACCAGGATTTAAGCCATAGCGCCCTACGCGCCTGGATGGCGAATCCGGAATTCTTAGCCGTTAGTTTAGTCAAATGAACAATGGCATCAGAAACAAATGAGTTAGCTAGCTTAAGCGTTCTAAGCTTGTCAATAATTTCATTCAATGGAGCTGTCTGGATGGCCTCTTCTAGGGCCTCAAACCAGAATGCCGCTGCAGCAGTGACAGGCGCAATGCATGCAAGGGGCTGTAAAATAAAACCTTGTTGAATAAACATTTTCTTAAGGTAACCCTCCAATTTTTTTATCCATTGGATCTGAAAAAGCACAACTGTCCTCAACCGGGATAGTGGTACGCTTTGCTAAAGTAGAAACTGCTCCCTCCACCTTAGGGACCGTCTGCAATAAGACCCGTGTAGTGGCGTCTATTGGAAACATTTTTCTAAATATAGGAGGTGGGGAAAAGGGCACACCGGGTCTATCCCACTCCTTGCTAATAATTTCTGTAAGCCTTTTAGGTGTAGGAAAAACGTCAGTACACACCGGCACCGCATAGTATCTATCCAGCCTACACAATTTCTCTGGAATTGCAACTGTGTTACAGTCATTCAGAGCAGCTAATACCTCCCCAAGCAATACACGGAGGTTCTCAAGCTTAAATTTAAAATTAGAAATCTCTGAATCAGGTTTCCCCGAGTCAGAGATGTCACCCACAGACTGAAGCTCTCCGTCCTCATGTTCTGCATACTGTGACGCAGTATCAGACATGGCTCTAACAGCATTTGCGCGCTCTGTATCTCTCCTAACCCCAGAGCTATCGCGCTTGCCTCAATACATTTAGTACACATTCTCCTATGGGGCTCCACCATGGCTTTCAAACATAATGAACAAGTAGGTTCCTCTGTGTCAGACATGTTTAAACAGACTAGCAATGAGACTAGCAAGCTTGGAAAACACTTTAAAACAAGTTTACAAGCAATATAAAAAACGTTACTGCGCCTTTAAGAAACACAAATTTTCCCAAATTTTGAAATAACAGTGAAAAAATGCAGTTACACTAACGAAATTTTTACAGTGTATGTAATAAGTTAGCAGAGCATTGCACCCACTTGCAAATGGATGATTAACCCCTTAATACCAAAAACGGAATAACAAATGACAAAAACGTTTTTTAAACAGTCACAACAACTGCCACAGCTCTACTGTGGCTTTTTACCTCCCTCAATACGACTTTTGAAGCCTTTTGAGCCCTTCAGAGAAGTCCTGGATCATGCAGGAAGAAGCTGGATGTATGTGTCTTTAATTTTTGCTGTGTAAAAAAACGCCAAAATAGGCCCCTCCCACTCATATTACAACAGTGGGAAGCCTCAGGGAACTGTTTCTAGGCAAAATTCAAGCCAGCCATGTGGAAAAAACTAGGCCCCAATAAGTTTCATCACCAAACATATGTAAAAAACGATTAAACATGCCAGCAAACGTTTTAAAATACACTTTTATAAGAGTATGTATCTCTATTAATAAGCCTGATACCAGTCGCTATCACTGCATTTAAGGCTTTACTTACATTACTTCGGTATCAGCAGCATTTTCTAGCAAATTCCATCCCTAGAAAAATATTTTAACTGCAC